>NW_019268542.1:1601417-1653080 GCF_002738365.1 Cucurbita moschata
ATATCATATATCATAACATTCAAAAATCTCATCACGAGCAGGTCGTCAAGCATAGAATATCTTAACAAATCATATTGTAAACATATCATTTGATCACGTATAACATATATCGTACACATCATTTCATTATCATCCAAATATATGTGTATACGGCACATGCGAAGCCACGGCCACATGTCATCATACAACATACAATTTATAACCAAATCAATAGAAGTGTCACCTACTTGGTTGGCTTTAATCGACATTTCCCTAATATTCAAGTACGTTTGCTTTTCGTCCCTTGAAATTTCTCAAAGTATTGTCGATTGTAATTTTCTATTAAAACGTTCATTTTGTTTCGTTAGTAAGTAAAATTCTTTAACTCAATTTAACTTAAATCGTGAAATTGAACCTTATATTTACCTTAATTGTCTTAAACAAGGTCAATTTTAGCTTGAAGATGATCAGAACGATGAAAATTGAACAAAATTCCCTCTACCGAGCTGAGGGATTGATTTCTTAGTCGCAAAGCCAAACAAAAGTCAAGCGAGCTAACTGAACCGCATACGCTGAAGGAAGCTTGGTAGTATCTTAATATGCATAATTGAGCTTGACAAAATTTGAGGAAAAATAAAAAGGTAAAAAAAACTATGTCATTATTTTATTGTGGCCTATGCCATTTTTATAGTTAAGAGACAGTAACACCTCCATACATAGAGAGAGGGGGCTTAGTGTAAGCACGCAGAGTAGTCTAATGCTTGTTGAACTCCTTGAGGACATCTTCAAATGATGATAGTACTCCACCTTTGCAATATACGACAAAGGAATGCCATCGTCAGTTATAGCTTCTACCACAATAATAAAAATTCTTATTCTACCTCCATTGATCGTATAAGACAGACCATTCACCACACGCAAGTAAATGAGACATTCACCATTCTTGTTATACACTTCCATTGCAAACCTTCCAACCTTTTGCAATTCTTCTTCATTGACATTCTTAATTGGAACTATATTTGAAGGAAACACTTCTCCACACCTCATTCGATAACATCTTTGATACATAGTTTCATTAACTTATTTTGTTCATGAATAAGTGGAGTTCAATATTTATAGCTGTCCTGAACGCGGTTCAAATTGATATAGCCGAATCTTACAACAAACAATAATTGAGCATTCCTCCATTAGGAGATAGCTTTGGATAATGGTTGCATTGTTTTAGTCAAACAATTAATATTTGATTTATTACTAGTGGAACAAACATTTTGTAGGTATATTTTTTAGTTTTACTAATAAATTACACATTAATAGTTTGATACAATTAAGGTTACTTGAATTTGTGAGTAGAAGTATAGATTGAGCTTGGTTGAACATGTAATCTTATTGTACTAATAAATTACACATTAATTGTTTGATACAATTAAGGTTACTTAAATTTGTGAGTAGAAGTTTAGATTGAGCTCGGTTGAACAGGTACTCTTAAATTATATCTAAAACTTAAATTTGTGAGTAGAAGTTTAGATTGAGCTCGGTTGAACAGGTACTCTTAAATTATATCTAAAACTAAATATGATTTCCTTTTTATACATTCATGCTCGGTTGAACAGGTACTCTTAAATTATATCTAAAACTAAATATGATTTCCTTTTTATACATTCATAACAACAAAATGTGCATGGTGGGAAGTACGTTGAAAACTAAATATGATTTCCTTTTTATACATTCATAACAACAAAATGTGCATGGTGGGAAGTACGTTGAGTTTTAATTGGACCATAAAGTTAGCCAATTCGTTGGCTTGGTTGATCTAGCGCTATGCCCATAACTCGATTGTCATATAAGTAAGCTTGAAAAAGGTACATCCGGGAAATCAAACCCCGGTCAATACCATGGTTGGGTACCAAGTAGAGTCCATAAAGTAAGTTTGGCATGGATAATCTAGCCCTATCATGCCCATAAGACTAAGTCTGAAAAATGCACATCCGAGAATGAAACCCCGGTTAGTACCATGGGAGAGTAATATGATACCACTACACTAAATGTGCACATGAAGTGGGAAGTACGGTGTGCAATAAAGTTAGCCAAGTCACCCATTAGGAGTTCTTCTTAGTGCACTTAAGACGATTGCACACCTATGTGCAAAACTTACTCTTTAAGACTTATTTTATTCAAATGCTGGCTATGGGGTTCGAACCCATGCACACCTATGTTCAAAAGATCTTAGGTCTTCCCCTTAACTTCTCGGGCAAACCAACTAATTTTCTTCATCAGAATTAAATTTAGCTAAACTAAATTTAAATTAATTAAATAAATATTGGAAATAAGTATAAATACTAAATTTGCTTTCCTAGAAATATATTTGTTTTGATGAGGGTTGATAGAATCATAATTTTTGTGTTATACACCAATTTTCTAAATCCTAACATGTTAGGATTATTTTAACTTTTTTTTAAAAAAATAATTTATTCTCTTAAAGTAACACAAAGAGTATTTGATATGCTTCCAGAGGTTTCTGGAAGTACTTAAAATCATATCAAAGTTTTGTAACATGATGAACAATATACCAAAAATGGTTCGACGGTGATTTTTTTTTTTTTTCAATCTTTACTTATCATATGTTTCAAAATCATCAAATTTACAATAAGAGTCCAAAACGAAAGGCTAGTGTTTTGCATTCTGAATTCTATTTTCAGTTGCTTCGTCATAACTTATAAAGTTTAAAGGAAGAAGAGCACATTGAAATGATGCATATATAACAACTAAAGATTTATACTTCCTTAGTGGTGTCTCAACCGAAGATTCTTCAAGAGAAGCGTTGCTGTTTGGTGATAGTGAAGTTGATAAATTTGACAAATTTTGTGTTGTAGTAGAGGTACTAGAAGATGTACTAGAGTTGACTCTTGTCTTTTTACCCTAGAGATATATGTTATGCAGTGCCATTACGGGATCTGTTAGAGGGTCTACAAACTATTATTTATTAGTGAACCTACCTCGTTTGACAAGAGTCTACATAGTATTTTAGTAGTTCGCAAGGAAGAAGGTTTCTCTCTATTATATTGAGACTATTAGAGAGGTAAATCTTGCTAGATTCACATGTAAAACTTGCTAGCGAATATTCAACTAGAAATTTATTAAGATGGCAAATTTAAGTAAAATTAGGATAAATTGAACATAAACATAGTTCAGTACTGGCGTAGGGTACTATGATATCACTGCACTAATGTGCACATGTAGGAGGGAAGTACTATGTTTTAGGGATGTACTATGATATCACTACACTAATGTGCACATGTACTGGCGTAGGGACCATAAAGTACTGTATGTTTTAGTTGGACCATAAAGTAAGGCAAAACAATTCACGCTCATAGATGTGAACATCCAAGTGGGAAGTAGTATGTCTAAGTCTTTGTTTTAGTTGGACCATAAAGTAAGCGAAGCCAATTCACGCCCATAGATTTGAAACATCCAGGTTGGACCATAAAGTAAGCCAATTCACGCCCATAGATGTGAACATCCAAGTGGGAAGTAGTGTGTCTAAGCCTTTGTTTTAGTTGGACCATAGAGTAAGTCAAGCCAATTCAGGCCCATAGATGTGAACATCCAGGTGGGAAGTAGTGTGTCAAAGCCTTCTTCACTATTATTACGGAGATCTAGCAATTAGGGCTATAAGTCTAAGCCTTCTTCACTGTTATTAGTGAGTAGCCATCCGGGCTTCTAAACTATTATTACGGAGACCTAGCCATCAGAGCTATAAGTTTAAGTCTTAGCCTTCTCCACTATTCTTACGGAGATCTAGCCATCAAGGCTATAAGTCTAAGCCTTCTTCACTATTATTAGTGAGATCTAGCCATCAGGGCTTCTTCACTATTATTACGGAAATCTAGCCATTAGAGCTATAAGTCTAAGTCTTAGTCTTCTTCACCATTAGTACGAAAATCTAGTCATCAGGGCTGTAAGTTTAAGTCTTAGCCTTCTTCACTATTGTTACGGAGATCTAGCCATCAGAGCTATAAGTCTAAGTCTAAGCCTTCTTCACTATTACTACGGAGATCTAGCCATCAGGGCTATAAGTCTAAGCCTTCACTCGTCCGGGGTTCTTCTCCGGGGTTCTTGGAAGGGTACTATGATACCACTACACTAGATGTGCACATTTGTGTCTTTTAGTAGGACCATAAAATTAGGGTCCTTCTCCGGGGTTTTTGGAAGGGTACTATGATACCATTACACTAGATGATGTGCACATCTGTGTCTTTTAGTGCCTCTTCACTACTATTAGAGGAGAGTAAGACACCCATTACGGGTTCTTCTAGGTGCACTTTTCCAATAATTTCTAACCTCTCTTTTTCATTACAAGATTGACCTACAAGTAAGCCTTAAAAATGCACATCCCAAAAATCGAACCCCGGTCAGTACCGTGGGAGGGTACTATGATACCACTACACTAGATGTGCACATCCTAGAGGAAAGTATTATGTCTTTTGAGTTGGACAATAAATTTTGCCAATTTTATGGCTTGGTCAATCTAGCCCGCCTCTTCACTAGGGATTCTTCTAGGTGCACTTTTCCACTAATTTCTAATTCTTTATTTCATCTAAGTCATTAGAAGAACTACCTACCAGTAAGATTGAAAAATGCTCTGTACAATGGGAGGGTACTATGATACCATTACACTAGATGTGCACATCCTGGAGAAGTACTGTGCCTTTTAGTTGGACCATAAAATGCTTAGTACCGTGGGAGGGTACATGATACCACTACATTAGATGTGCACATCCTGGAGGTCTTTGAGTTGGACCATAAAGTTAGCCAATTTTGGCTTGGTCAATCTTGCCCGCCTCTTTACTGCTATTATAAGAGAGTAAGACACTACCATTAGGGGTTCTCTTCTCCTAGGTGCACTTTCCACTAATTTCTAATCTCTTTATTTCATAAAAGTGATTAGAATAATGACCTACAAGTAAGTAAGCTTGAAAGATGCACATTCGAGAAATTTAACCCCAGTCAGTACCGTGGGAGGGTACTATGATACCACTACACTAGATGTGCACATCCTGGAGGGAAGTACTCTATCTTTGAGTTGGACCATAAAGTTAACTAATTCTATGGCTTGGTCAATCTCGCCCGCCTCTTCACTAGGAGAGAGTTGGACCATAAAGTTAACAAATTCTATGGCTTGATCAATCTAGCCCGCCTCTTCACTAGGAGACACCCCACCATTAGGGGTTCTGTAGGTGCACTTTTTCACTAATTTCTAATCTCTTTATTTCATAAAAGTCATTTGAAGATTGACCTACAAAGTAAGCTTGAAAAATGCACATTCAGGAAATCAAAGCACATCTTGGAGGGAAGTGAGGGAAGTCCTTTTGTCGGACCATAGCTTCACTACCATTACAGGAGAGTATGATACCCATCGAGGAAGATTGACCTACAAGGTAAGCTTGAAAATTGCACATTTAGGGAATCGAACCCCAGTCAGTACCGTGGGAGGGTACTATGATACCACTACACTAAATGTGCACGACCATAAAGTTTTAGCCAGTTCTATGACTTGGTTAATGTAGCACGCCTCTTTACTACTATTACACAGGTAAGACACCCACCAGGGATTTCTTGTAGGTGCACTTTTCTAGTGATTTCTAATTTCTTTATTTCATCTAAGGCATTAAAAGATTGACCAACAAGTAAGCTTGAAAAATGCACATCTAGGGAATCGAACCCCAATCAACACCATGGGAGGGTACTATGATAGCACTACACTAGTTGTGTGCAATTTAAGTCTCTTCACTATTGTAGCCCATAAATCTAAGTCTCTTCACTATTGTCCCTTCTAGGTGCACTTATAGCCATTTATTTCTAATCTCTTTATTTCATAAAAGTCATTAGACAACATAAAAATGTTGGTAGATGATATCGATCACTTATATATCTATAATGCTGGCTATGGGGTTCGAACCCATGCGCACTTGTCTGCAGAATATCTTAAGTCTTCCCTCTTAACCTCTCGGGCAAACCAGCTAATTTTGTTTATCAAAATTAAATTTAGCTAAACTAAATTTAAATTAATTAATTAAATATTGAAAATAAGTATGAATAATAAATTTGCTTTTGAGAAATATATTAGAAAATAATAAGAGTTGGATCATAGGGTTAAACACATAGTACTCTACCTTTGCATTATATGACCAAGGAATACAATCGTCATTTATAGCTTCTAGCACAATAATAAAAATTCTTATTCTACCTTCATTGATTGTATAAGACAAACCATTCACCACACGCAAGTCAATGAGACGTTCACCATTCTTGTTATACACTTCCATTGCAAACCTTCCGACTTTTTGCAATTCTTCTTCATTGACTTAATTGGAACTAGATTTGAAGGAAACACTTCTTCACACCTCATTTAGGAAACAAACTTTGTTTATCGAAACCCGGGGAATCGAACCCCGGTCAGTATCGTTGGAGGGTACCCACTACACACTAGATCGTATGTTTTAGTTGGACTATAAAGTAAGGTTGGCATGGTTAATCTAGCCCTATAACTTCACTACTATTAGATGATTGACCTACAAGATCGAACCCCAGTCAATACCCATAAAGTTAGCCGATTCTAAGGCTACTATGTGTTTTAGTTAGACTATAATCTACGAGAAATCATGAAAATGTACCTCCAGGGAATCGAAACCCGATCAGTACCATGGGAAGGTACTATGATACCACTACACTACATTGCACTTCCTAGTGGGAATTGTGTTTTAGTTAGACCATCAAGTTAGCCAATTCTATGGCTCGATCAATCTAGCCCTATAAGGCCCATAAGTCTAAGCCTCTTCACTACTATTATCTCTTGATTGCATCTAAGAAATTAGACAATTGATCTACAAGAAAGCTTAAAAAAATGCACATTCAAAGAATTGAACCATGATTAGTACCGTGGGAGAGAAGATGATGTTGGGATTTATGCCCTAAAGCCTCGTAATTAATTATTTAGTTTATAACAATATTTTTTTATTATTTTATTTATAATTTAATTGTAATGACCCTAAATTTCCACATACTCAGAGTCGCTAGTAACGTCTCATGCTCATTTATAATGCGGAAATATAACTCTTACATGAACATAATTGATAACGAAAATTTCAAAAAACGTTTAAAACAACTTCTTCTCTAGAAAACACAGTCATGGTCTTACGTGTTTAAATATGAAATACTGAAATTTAAAGAAAACAAAAACAAATACAAAATAATTTAAAACAATGAAATGCAAAACAACCTATTCTAACTTAAGACTAGAAATTTAAATATGAGTCTACCCTATGCACGTGCCACAGTCTCTGCTCGCGATGCCGCCGTCCTCCGTACAAGTGCGCCTTGCCTTTACCTGAAAAATGATGTGGCACACGGCCTGAGTATTTCAAAGAATACTCAGTAAGTGGCCCCACTATAGGGGGCCATGCAAATGAAAACACATGCAATCATGATTTAGGGACTTATCTTTAATCATCTTAGGGGTGGCCTCCAGTCTCGGACAAATTGGATGTGTAGTACTTCCCTACACACGACTCACACGTGCGAGTGTGAATCCCCAGGGCGCTCGCACACTCCCTAGACCCTTTGGTCAAGCTAATTTGTAGCGACGTCCAGAGGTCAGCGGAACCCCATAGTGTCATGCACCTCATGAACACCCTCATCTGTGTGCTTTCGCACCTGTGCGCATACGGGCTCATCATACGGTGCGCGTCCGCACTCATCATCTCTAGGGGAAGTAGCCCTATGCTTATGAACATACAATATGCATGAGGTCCCTCTAAATCCATCATAATGTCTCTTCTGATACAACCCTCTAGTCTCATCTCTTTGTTACTCTAGGTAACACATACTCGTGGATATTTATATTAATATCATTTTCACGCTCTTAGGGTTGTGTCCTATGTCGATCTAACGACATGATGCAATATGGCACTCATCATCATATAGCATGCTCAATATGGAAAACATCATCATATTAAGGTAAACGTCACGTAATCATCATACTCATCATATTGCCACAAAGTGCATCAAACATATCAAGTACGACATTCATCAAAATATATATATATTGAGCACATCATCAGGTATCATAACCCACACATCATCATAAGTCATACATCATCATAACTCATATACCACATTGTACGACATAGTTCTTACAACATCGTAACTCATAAATTTTTAGCCTATCCTATAGTAAGGCCACTTATCTAGTTGGCCTTAGCCGAAGATTCCCTAATTTAATTAACGTAAGCTCTCGTTCCTTGAGAGCTGCTCCAAAGGTTGCTAGAGTTCGCTTCATATCAAACCGTTCACCTTTCGTTAGTATTTCACATTTTAATTAATAATCCAACTAACAATGTGAAATATAGCTCTAAACCGGTCTCAATAAAAATCAAAATCCACGTTTTCATTGTTTCTAAATTTTGGTTGGGTAGTAAAACTTAAATTGAAAATATGTCAATATTATTTCATGCTGCTTCAATCATTCAATCCAACTATGGTTTGTTATAATATTATATTAATAATTTCTCACATCTTCCATTTTCTTCTCCCTGTTGTACCACTTTATTTCTATTCTCTCTTTCTTTTTCTTTTTTTTTCATATAAATGACTATACAATTATAAAACAATATTCAATCAATTATTTCTTCTCCAATTTTGTTTTTTCTCCTCCACCGTATGACTATCAATTAACAGAAACCATTTTCAATATATTTTTTTTCTTCTCTTTCCTAAAAACTATTATCATTAACTGAAGACATTTTGAATCTATTATGTTTTCTTCTCTTCCCTTTTTCAATCTATTATGTTTTCTCCTCTTTCCTAAAACTACTATTATTAACAATTTTCAATCTAGTCTGTTTTCTTCTCTTTACTAGATATGATGAGATGAAATTGACAAAGCCATTTTCCATCAATTTTGATTTTCTATCACATATCCAAAAATCTAAATAATTGAAAAAGAGATCTAAGATAACTTTTCTATCTCTATCAAAAAGACAAAAGAAAAGGAGATCTACCCTACCGATAACTTTTCTATCTCTTTCCATTCATATTAAATCTGCTTGAAATGAAGTCTATCAAAAAGACAAAAGAAAAGGAGATCTAACCTACCGATAACTTTTCTATCTCTTTCCATTCATATTAAATCTGCTTGAAATGAAGTCTATCAAAAAGACAAAAGAAAAGGAGATCTAACCTACCGATAACTTTTCTATCTCTTTCCATTCATATTAAATCTGCTTGAAATGACCTACCGATAACTTTTCTATCTCTTTCCATTCATATTAAATCTGCTTGAAATGAAGTCTATCAAAAAGACAAAAGAAAAGGAGATCTAACCTACCGATAACTTTTCTATCTCTTTCCATTCATATTAAATCTGCTTGAAATGAAGTCTATCAAAAAGACAAAAGAAAAGGAGATCTAACCTACCGATAACTTTTCTATCTCTTTCCATTCATATTAAATCTGCTTGAAATGAAGGCCGTCTCCAATTCTTCTTTTCTATCTCTTTCCATTCATATTAAATCTGCTTGAAATGAAGGCCGTCTCCAATTCTTCTTTTCTATCTCTTTCCATTCATATTAAATCTGCTTGAAATGAAGGCCGTCTCCAATTCTTCTCTCCCAAAATCTGTCATCTTTCCTTTCTTTTTTCCTCAGATTTTTCTCTTCCCAAGATCTGACGTTTTTTTTGTTTCGGTTTATTTGGGGAAGGTGGAGAGAGATATTTGGGGAAGGTGGAGAGAGAGAGTCCATAATTTACTTTTTCGTTTTTTTTGTTTCGGTTTATTTGGGGAAGGTGGAGAGAGATATTTGGGGAAGGTGGAGAGAGAGAGTCCATAATTTACTTTTTCGTTTTTTTTGTTTCGGTTTATTTGGGGAAGGTGGAGAGAGATATTTGGGGAAGGTGGAGAGAGAGAGTCCATAATTTACTTTTTCGTTTTTTTTGTTTCGGTTTATTTGGGGAAGGTGGAGAGAGATATTTGGGGAAGGTGGAGAGAGAGAGTCCATAATTTACTTTTTCGTTTTTTTTGTTTCGGTTTATTTGGGGAAGGTGGAGAGAGATATTTGGGGAAGGTGGAGAGAGAGAGTCCATAATTTACTTTTTATTATTATTATTATTTTTTTCTTTCTTGTTCTCTTTTTTTTTTCTTTTGGGGTCGTTACATTAATTGTACATGGTATGAAAATTTTTCTTTCTTGTTCTCTTTTTTTTTTCTTTTGGGGTCGTTACATTAATTGTACATGGTATGAAAACGGTTTATTTGGGGAAGGTGGAGAGAGATATTTGGGGAAGGTGGAGAGAGAGAGTCCATAATTTACTTTTTCGTTTTTTTTGTTTCGGTTTATTTGGGGAAGGTGGAGAGAGATATTTGGGGAAGGTGGAGAGAGAGAGTCCATAATTTACTTTTTATTATTATTATTATTTTTTTCTTTCTTGTTCTCTTTTTTTTTTCTTTTGGGGTCGTTACATTAATTGTACATGGTATGAAAATCCAAGGTTATTAATGTACTTGAACAGCTCATGTTCAAGAGTCTATAGTGCATGGATAAGGTTGGATGCCTTATCCTGATAACACTATTAGTACGACCCACTTTGTAATCGTTACAAATGATGGGTCCCACCCTCTCATTGGCTCGAGAGGGACTTGGTTTATGATTGGATCATAAACAAATTGTTCATTAGAGATTACAATCAACCGTTGGTTAGTGAGCAAGCCTACTCGAGACGGAGTCCACAATGTGTTTATTTCTACACTTTGCATTTTCTTCTACTCAAACCTTAGACCTGTGTGTTGTTAGATCAACGCTCTAACCACTTGAGCTATTCAACTTGATTGTTGATAGGTTGGCTCCTCCGCAATGATATACACTGATGGCTTTAACTGGGCTCTGATACCACTTGTTGGATTTCAATAATCGGCCAGGGAAATCCTTTTCTTTTCGGTGAGAGGAAATCGTCGACGGGAGGTTGTTGGAAGAAAAATAAAATGCGTAAAATAAGAAAGAGAGAGAATGGCTGAAATTTTGTCTGCTCTCAAAATCAGGTTATTTGATATTTTGAACAGATTTTCTATTTAAATATAAATTATCCTAAAAATGGGTGGAGAGTGACCAACTAAATCTGTGCCACTCCCTACAAAATTGCCGTCTAAAATTTTGGTGATCCATTGGACGTGTTTGTCAGATGGTCAAACGTAGGTATTCGAAAATCATGTGAATCTAAATAAAAAAAAAACTGAAAAACTCATGTTTTATCTAACAAAGCCAACGTGATTAGCTATCAAGTGATCCTTTTGAAGACACGACCGATGCCTTATATAGTTTAGAGTTGTCAATCTTCCACATCATAAGAGAGTTGGAAACCACATGTTCTTGAGATCCCAATTGATTAGGAGTATAAATGAGAAGGCGTCAAGGATTAGGACAAGGCAATATAGTATCACTCAAATATTTAAGCGAATAAAAAGAATATTTTTAAATTTTTAATCGTGTGGAGAAAAAAAAAAACTAATAAAAAAAATTAAAAAAATTAAAATAGAAAAATAAGCTTTATAGTTGGATAATTGAAAAAACAATTCTAAAGAATAGCAAAGATAGTTTCTTTAACCTTGAAAATTTGAGAGAGCCTTGATTTTATCAAATTTCAAGATAAATGGTAACCTAAAAGCTAAAACTCACAAAGAACATTGTAGGAAGCTCAACCTTGTCCCTAATCTATCTCTAAAACCAATGTGTAGGTGCTATGATGGAATTGCATGCTTTGATTGAGCAAATTTGTAACAAACATAGCACATTCTCGAGCTCTAACATTAAGATTCTGCCTACATTTTTAATCCACTTTCGCAACTTTATAATTCATATTAAATTTTAATTTTTTGAGCGGTATAGTTAGGTGTTCTCCACTTCACTGCTTTGGGCAATTTGGATAACAAGTTCAAAGTTTCAAGAACGAACCAACAATTTTTTCGAATAAGAACCTAAAATTTTCTGCCAATGTGCACTTCATAGAATTGAAATGAAATCATTGCTGCTGCAGCTTGTGCTTGCCAAACCATATGGTTAAGAAGGATGCTGGAAAAGCTCGATCATATCCCAATTGGAGCTACAGTGGTGTACTGTGATAATAGTTCCACTATTAAGCTGACCGAAAATTCAGTTTTCCACGATCAAAGCAAACACATTGATGATCGTTTCCACTTCCTCCGTGAATTAAGTAAAGGTGGAACTGTGATGTCACAACATTGTCAAAATAAAGAGCATATGTTTGATATCATGACAAAACCTTTGACTCGAGTTTTGTTTGAGATACTGCGCGTGTTGCTTGGTGTCTGTCAAGATCCTAAAGTTTGATCTAAACACTGCATTTTAGTTGCTATTTTTATGTTTTAGTTTCTTAATATTAGATCATTGATACGATCTTATACAGATCGTAAATATGATCTTAGGCCAGATCCTTTGTTTTGGCATGATATTCGGGTCTCTGTTAGAATTTTATTTTTATCTTTCGTTAAACATTGTACTGTCTATAAATATAGTCATTCACCATAGAATAAAATACTAGTTTCCTTCCTTCGGCAAACTTATCTTTATTAAATTTATCACGGCTATCGTAAGCAATTTAATTGGGTGTGTATTTACTGTTCTACACACGGGCAACACGTGTGAGTATGGACCCACCAGTCGGTTCGCACACCTATTGGGCCTCTTTTTTGTTGGGTGGACATTCCTTAGAAGTTGTAGATGTCGGAAACCCGTTAGGAATAGCAACCATTGTAGCATTCTAATAAATATAATGATTGTTTCCTTACCTCGTAGTGTACGCGTCTGTACCATTATAAAAGAAGAAGGGGGTATCCGTGGCTTTATATTATATTCGTGGCTTTCATTACATGTATAACAACCCCTCTAACATTTTTCTTTATATTATATCATTTTATCATAATTTCCCATGCATTTATCGGAGTTATGTATTATCATGTCTTCTAACATATCATAAACTTATCATGTCTTCTAATGTATCATATCATATCATATATCATAACATTCAAAAATCACATCACGAGCAGGTCGTCAAGCATATAATATCTTAACACATCATATTGTAAACATATCACTTGATCACGTATAACATAACATTCACATATCATATCGTACACATCATTTCATTATCATCCAAATATATGTGTATACGACACATGTGAAGTCACGACCACATGTCATCATACAACATACAATTTATAACCAAATCATAGAAGTGTCACCTACTTGGTTGGCCTTAACCGACTTTTCCCTAATATTCAAGTACGTTTGCTTTTCGTCCCTTGAAATTTCTCAAAGTATTGTCGATTGTAATTTTCTATTAAAACGTTCATCTTGTTTCGTTAGTAACAAAAATAATTTAACTTGAATCGTGAAATTGAACCTTATATTTACCTTAGTTATCTTAAGCAAGGTCAATTTTAGCTTGAAGATGGTCGGAACGATGAAAATTGAGCAAAATTCCCTCTACCGAGCTGAGGGACTGATTTCTTAGTCGCAAAGCCAAGCAAAAGTCGAGCAAGCTAACTGAGCCTTGTAAGCTGAAGGAAGCTTGATAGTACCTTAATATGCATAATTGAGTTGACAAAATTTGAGGGAAAAAAAAAAAAGTAAGAAAAAGGTAAGTATATATATATATATAACTCTGTGATTATTTTATTATGGCCTATGCCATTTTCATAGTTAAGAGACAGTAACACCGCCATACATAGAGAGAGAGGGGGCTTAGTGTAAACACGGAGAGTAGTCTAATGCTTGTTGAACTCCTTGAGGACATCTTCAAATGATGATAGTTGGGGCATCGTAGGGTTAAACACATAGTACTCCACCTTTGCAATATATGACCAAGGAATACCATCATCATTTATAGCTTCTATCACAATAATAAAAATTCTTATTCTACCTCCATTGATCGTATAAGACAGACCATTCACTACACGCAAGTAAATGAGACGTCCGCCATTCCTTTTATACACTTCCACTGCAAACCTTCCAACCTTTTGCAGTTCTTCTTCATTGACATTCTTAATTGGAACTATATAGGAAGGAAACACTTCTCCACACCTCATTCGGGAACATCTTTGATACATAGTTTCATTGAACTTACTTCGTTCATGAATAAGTGGAGTTCAATATTTTTAGCTGTGGCTGAACGCTGTTCAAATTGATATAGCCGAATCTTACAACAAAGAATAATTGAGCATTCCTCCATTAGGAGATAACTTTGTATCAAATTCATTGGTTTGGATAATGGTTGCATTGTTTTAGTCTAACAATTAATATTGATGTATTACTAGTAGAACAAATATTTGTTAGGTATATTTTTTAGTTTTAGTAATAAATTACACATTAATAGTTTGATACAATTAAGTTACTTAAATTTGTGAGTAGAAGTTTAGATTGAGATTGGTTGAACATAGTAATAAATTACACATTAATAGATTGATACAATTAAGGTTACTTAAATTTGTAAGTAGAAGTTTAGAATGAACTCGGTTAACAGGTAATCTTAAAGTATATCTAAAACTAAATATGATTTCCTTTTCTATACATTCATAACAACAAAATGTGCACGGTGGGAAGTATGGTGTGTTTTAATTGGACGGTAAAGTTAGCCAATTCGTTGGCTTGGTTGATCCAGCCCTATGCCCATAACTCGATTGACCTATAAGTAAGCTTAAAAAATGCACATCCGGGAAATCAAACCCTGGTCAATACCGTGGGAGGGTACCAAGCAGGGCCCATAAAGTAAGTTTGGCATGGATAATCTAGCCCTATCAGGCCCATAAGACTAAGCTTGAAAAATGCACATCCGAGGAACCAAACCCCGGTTAGTACCATGGGAGGGTAATATGATACCACTACACTAGATGTGCCTCTTCATTACTATTATAGGAGGGTAAGTCACCCATTAAGGGTTCTTCTTAGTGCACTTAAGACAATTGACCTACAAATAAGTTTGAAAAAAGCACATGTAGAGAATTAAACCCCAGTTAGTATTATTGGAGGGTACTATGATACCACTACATTAATTGTGGGCCGTTGACTTTTCACTTTTCATTAGCTTTTTATAAATTAAAAACTAAAGATATTGCCCTAAAATTAAATAAAAGAATCAATAGTTTTTGAATGAAGGCAGTCTCCTGCTGGCTACCGGGTTTAAACCCATGCACACTTATGTGTAGAAGATCTCAAGTCTTTCCCTTAAGCTCTTGGGCAAACCAACTAATTTTCTTCATTAGAATTAAATTTAGCTAAACTAAAATTTAAATTAATTAAATAAATATTGAAAATAAGTATAAATTTCTTAGAAATATATTAGTTTTGATGAGGGTTCATACCAACATAATAACATGTTAAGATTATTTTAACTTTTATTTTTTAAAAATAATTTATTCTCTTAAAGTAAGTCAAAGAGTATTTGATACGCTTCAAGAGGTCTCTGAGAGTCCTTAAAATCATATCAAGGTTTTGTAACATGATGAACAATATCCCAAAAATGGTTCAACAGTGATTTCTATTTTTTCTTTTTTTGTATCTTTACTAATGATATGTTTCAAAATCATCAAAATTACAATAAGAGTCCAAAACGAGAGGCTAGTGTTTTGCGTTTTGAATTCTATTTTCAGTTGCTTCCTCATAACTTATAAAGTTTAAATGAGTAAGAGCACATTGACATGATGCATATATGACAACTAAAGATTTATACTTCCTTGGTGGTGTATCAACCGAAGATTCTTCAAGAAAAGAGTTGTTGTTTGGTGATAGTGAAGTTGATAAATTTGACAAATTTTGTGTTGTAGTAGAGGTACTAGAAGATGTACGGTTGTTGACTCTTGTCTTTTTACCCTAGATATATATGTTATGCAATGCCATTAGGGGATCTGTTAGAGGGTCAACAAACTACTATTTAATAGTGAACCTACTTCAATTGATAAGAGTCTACATAGTATTTTAGTAGTTTGCAAGGGAGAAGGTTGCTCGACTATTTGAGAGGTAAATCTTGCTAGATTCACATGTAAAACTTTCTAGCGAATATTCAAGTAGAAATTTATTAAAATGGCAGATTTAAGTAAAATTATGATAAAGTGAACATAAACATATTTCAGTACTAGCGGAGGGTACTATGATATCACTACACTAATGTGCACATGTAGGAGGGAAGTACTGTGTGTTTTAGGTTGACCATAAAGTACTGTATGTTTTAGTTGGACCATAAAGTAAGCCAAGCTAATTCAGGCCCATAAATGTGAACATCCAGGTGGGAAGTAGTGTGACTGAGCGGCTATAAGTCCAATCATTCTTCACACTTGTTAGTGAGATCTAGCCATCATGGCTATTATTAGTGAGATCTAGCCATCAGGGCTACAAGTCTAAGCATTCTTCACTATTATTAGCGAGATCTAGCCATCAGGGCTATAAGTCTAAGCATTCTTCTTCAGCTATAAGTCTAAGCATTCTTCACTTTTATTAGTGAGATCTAGCCATCAGGGCTTCTTCACTATTATTATGGAGATCTAGCCATCAAGGTGTCCTCACTATTATTACGGAGATCTAGCCTCACTATTATTATGGAGATCTAGCCATCAGGGCGTCTTCACTATTATTACGGAGATCTAGCCATATCTAGCCATCAGGGCTTCTTCACTATTATTACGTAGATATAGCCATCAGGGCTATAAGTCTAAGTCTTAGCCTTCTTCATTAGTATTACGGAGATGTAACGATCAGGGCTATCTATGATACCACTACACTAGATCTGCACATCTGTATCTTTTAGTTAGGCTACACTAGATGTGCACATCTGTGTCTTTTAGTTAAACTATAAAGTTAGCTTAGTTAGACTATAAAGTTAGTCATATGTAGCGATCAGGGCTATCTATGATACCACTACACTAGATGTGCACATCTATGTGTCTTTTAGTTAGACTATAAAGTTAGCCAATTCTATGGCTTGGTCAAACTATGTGCACATCTGTCTTTTAGACAGACTATAAAGTTAGCCACTACACTAGATGTGCACATCTATGTGTCTTTTAGTTAGACTATAAAGTTAGCCAATTCGATGGCTTGGCCAAACTAGCCCGCCTCTTCACTACTATTAGAGGAGAGTAAGACACCCATTACGAGTTCTTCTAGGTGCACTTTTCCACTAATTTCTGACCTCTCTATTTCATGGTCAAACTAGCCCGCCTCTTCACTACTATTAGAGGAGAGTAAGACACCCATTACGGGTTCTTCTAGGTGCACTTTTCCACTAATTTCTAACCTCTCTATTTCATTACAAGATTGACCTACAAGTAAGCTTGAAAAACAAACTAACTAGCCCGCCTCTTCACTACTATTCGAGGAGAGTAAGACACCCATTACGAGTTCTTCTAGGTGCACTTTTCCACTAATTTCTAACCTCTCTATTTCATTACAAGATTGACCTACAAGTAAGCTTGAAAAATGCACTTCCCAAGAATTAAACCCCAATCAGTACCGTGGGAGGGTACTATGATACCACTACACTAGATGGACGATGGCTTGGTCAATCTAGCCTACCTCTTCGCTACTATTATAGGAGAGTAAGACACCCCATTAGGGGTTCTCTTCTCCTAGGTGCACTTTCCACTAATTTCTAATCTCTTTATTTCATAAAATGCACATTCGAGGAATTGAACTCCGATCAGTATCGTCGGAGGGTACTATGATACCACTACACTAGATGTACACATCCTGAAGGAAAGTATTGTGTCTTTGAGTTGGACCACACTAATTTCTAATCTCTTTATTTCATAAAAGTCATTAGAAGATTGACCTACAAGTAAGCGTGAAAAAGGCATATCGGGAAATCAAACCCCAATCAATATCGTGGGAGGGTACTATGATACCACTACACTAAATGTGCACATCTTGAAGGGAAGTACTGTGTCTTTTAGTTGGACCATAAAGTTATTGTATGGCGGAGGGTACTATGTCTTTTAGTTGGACCATAAAGTTATTGTATGACGGAGGGTACTATGTCTTTTTGGCTACCTCTTCACTACTATTACAGGAGAGTAACATACCAATCGGGGAAGATTGACCTGGAGAATCGAACCCCGATTAGTACCGTGGGAGGGTACTATGATACCACTACACTAGATGTGCACATCCTAGAGGGGAGTACTGTGTCTTTTAGTTGAACCATAAAGTTAGCCAATTCTATGGCTTGGTCAATCTAACCCGCCTCTTTACTACTATTAAGACACCCATTAGGGGTTTCTTCTAGGTGCACTTCTCTACTAATTTCTAATCTATTTATTTCATCTAAGTCATTAGAAGATTGACCAACAAGTAAGCTTGAAAAATGCACATCTAAGGAAACGAACCCGATCAACACCGTGGGAGGGTACTATGATAGCACTACACTAGTTGTGTCATACAAGTGAGAAGTAGTGTGTGTTTTAGTTGTACCATAAAGTTAGCAATTCTATGTCTTGGTTAATCTAGCTCATAAATCTAGGTCTCTTCCCTACTATCCCATTAGGGATTCTTCTAGGTGCACTCTTTATTTCATCTAAGTTATTAGACATTTGACCTACAAATAAGCTTGAAAAATGAACATCTAGGGAATCGAACCCCAATCAGTATCGTGGAAGGGTACTAGTATGACTAGATGTGCACATCCAAATGGGAAGTCACCCATTAAGGTTTCTTAGGGATTCTTCTAGGTGCACTTAGTCACATATTTCTAATATCTTTATTTCATAAAAGTCATTAAACAACATAAAAATATTAGTAGATGATGCTAATTCATAAAAGTCATTAGACAACATAAAAATATTAGTAGATTATGCCAATCACTTCTATATTATATCTACAATGCTGGCTATGGAGTTCAAATCCATGCACACTCATGTACCCAAGATCTTAAGTCTTCCCCTTAACCTCTCTGGTTTTTTTTTATCAAAATTAAATTTAGCTAAACTAAATTTAAATTAAGTAAATGAATATTGAAAATAAGTATGAATACTAGAGAAATATATTTGATAAGAGTTGGGCATCATAGGTTAAACACATAGTACTCTACCTTTGCAATATATGACCAAGGAATACCATCGTCATTTATAGCTTCTATCACAATAATAAAAATTCTTATTCTACCTCCATTGATTGTATAAGACAAACCATTCACCACATGCAAGTAAATGAGACGTTCACCATTCTTGTTATACACTTCCACCACAAACCTTCCAACTTTTTGCAATTCTTCTTCATTGACATTCTTAATTAGAACTAGATTATAAGGAAACACTTCTCCACACCTCATTTTGGAACACCTTTGACACATAATTTCAACAAACTTACTTTGTTCATGAATAGTTGACGTTCGATATTTATAGTTGTGGTTGAGCGCTACTCAAATTAATATCCACGTTTAAGGACTTCTGCGACTCTGATTTTGAATCTAATTGCTCTAATTGAAGTTGAGACTCCTGGCAAAGTATAAATGACTCTATCATCATGATATGAATGTTATTCAAAAAATTTCCAATTTTTATTTTTTGGAGAGCATGTTCACATGGTTGAATTATCCTGTATGCTCATAATTTATTTGTTAGATTTTATAGTATGACCTAGAATAATACTTGCATGTTTAGTGAGCCTTAGCCTTTGCCTTACTATATATATTTTTTTTTATCTTTGAAACAATGTAGTTGAATATGATCATATGGGCTTGCTAGTACTATGTATGGACCATTAGATTTCAACATATGATTATGAATTTATCTTGAATAATGAGGGTCTACTAAGTATAGAGGAATACGACTAATCTATTTAGGGTCCATGGTATATTAGAGGGTGCTACTAAGGAAGCGTCAATTGTATTTATAAGTAGAGATGTATGCAACCTAGATAGAACACATCACCTTTATAAGGTTGAATAAGAAATAAGATTTGATGAGATTTCTACGAGTAGGTTTCGAATAAGAGCATTTTCTTATGTATAGCTTCTTTGTGATTCAAATGAGAGCGAGGTTAAGAAGACTCATTGTTGTATGTTATTTTTTGAGATTATCGTTGAGTTTCAAGATTTATTATTGACATGGACATGTAGAGTATTTTAACTTTTATTTTTTGAAAATTATTTATGCACTTAAACTAAGTCGATTGTATTAGTTAAAAACTACGAAAAGTTAGATGCTGTTTTTTTTTCGACTTAATTCAAACCAATATTAAAACTACTAACACATCTATTTTTCGTGGGCTGTTACTCTAGGTGCACTCCATTAATTTAATTTTGATAGAATTTATAATTATTTAATTAATAAATATTAAATACAGTTGGTTAAATGATATTAAATGATAAAAGTGGTCGTCAAAAAAGTAATTTTAAGTCAATTAACCTAAAATTTTAAAACTATATTGTAAGAAATAAAAACAGATGGAATAAACCAAACATATTTGTTATTTATAAAAATATAAGGCAAAATAATATTTTTAAGGAAGGTTTTTTTTTCTTTTTTTTTATAATGTATTTAATCTAGAAGGCATTCTAAATAAACCATAATTTGTTAGCGAGTTAGATAATAGAGATAGGAATTTTCAAGAATGGGGCAACCATTAAATCTACTGGAGTAGAAGTGGAAGTATAGACGGAAGGACAATGAAGGGTCATGGTAAGAATGATTATTTTAGAAAAGCCAACGTGATTAGCTATTAAGTGATCATTTCAAAGATACGACCGATGCCTTATATAGTTTAGAATTGTCGGTCTTCAACATCATAGGAGGAAGTTGGAAAGCACGGGTTGTTGAGATCTGAATTGGTTTCAAGTATAAATGAGAAGGTGTGAAGGATTATAACAAAATAATATTTAGTACATGAAGTTGTAACACTCAAATATTTAAGTGAATAAAAGTAAGTTTTTAAATTTTGAATCACAAGGAAAAATAAATAAATAAATAAGAAAAGTTGAGTTAAGTCATAGAATTACTCAAGAAAGAACTCGACGTCCTGTTTAAATTCAACATGGTTAACATGGTGAAGCAGGAACTGGCGGAGCTGACGTGCGAGTCACTCGGGTGCGACGGAGATGAATCACTAGTAGTGAATTTTGCTTTTAAGTTGTATCATATGCTGGATGAGAGCGTGTCAATAGAGAAAAGGTCCAAGATGAGAGCGTGTCAGATTATTCATTTTTGCTAAGTTTAGGAGCTGTTTCATGGTCCTCAAAGAAGCAACCCGTAGTCACACTCTCCACTACTTAAGCTGAAATCATTCCTGCTGCAGCTTGTGCTTGCCAAACCATATGGTTAAGAAGGATGCTGGAAAAGCTCGATCATATCTCAATTGGAGCTACAATAGTGTACTGTGATAATAGTTCCACTATTAAGCTGACCGACAATCCAGTTTTCCACGATCGAAGCAAACACATTGATGATCATTTCCACTTCCTCCGTGATTTAAGTAAAGGTGGAACTGTGATGTCACAACATTGTCATACTAAAGAGCAAGTGTTTGATACCATGACAAAACCTTTGACTCCAGTTGTGTTTGAGATGCTACGCGTGTTGCTTGGTGTCGGTCAAGATCCTCAAGTTTGATCTAAACACTGCATTTTAGTTGCTATTTTTATGTTTTAGTTTCTTAATATTAGACCACTGATACGATTTTATGCCCATATCATATACCTATTTTTATGCTTTAGTTTCTTAATATTAGATATATTCTTTGTTTTGGCATGATATTCTAGTTTCTGTTAGAATTTTATTTTTATCTTTGGTTACACATTGTACTAGCTATAAATATACTCATTCTTCAGAGAATAAAGTACTAGTTTCCTTCCTTTTGCAAACCTATCTTCATTAAATTTATCACCGCTATCCTAAGCAATTTAACTGGGTGTGTATTTATTGTTCTACACACGGTCAACACGTTGGTTCGCACACCTCTTGGGAGTCTTTCTTGTTGGGTGAGCATTCCTTAGGAGTTGTTGATGTCGGACACCCATTAGGAATAGCAACCATTGTAGCATTCTAATAAATATAATGATTGTTTCCGTGCCTCGTAGTGTATGCGTCTGTACCATCATAAAAGAAGAAGGGGTATCCGTGACTTTATATTATATTCGTGGCTTTCATTACATGTATAACAACCCCTCTAACATTTTTCTTTATATTATATCATTTTATCATAATTTCCCATGCATTTATCGGAGTTATGCATTATCATGTCTTCTAACATATCATAAACTTATCATGTCTTCTAACGGATCATATCATATCATATATCATAACATTCAAAAATCACATCACGAGCAGGTCGTCAAGCATATAATATCTTAACACATCATATTGTAAACATATCATTTGATCACGTATAACATAACATTCACATATCATATCGTACACATCATTTCATTATCATCCAAATATATGTGTATACGACACATGCGAAGCCTTGACCACATGTCATCATACAACATACAATTTATAACCAAATCAATAGAAGTGTCACCTACTTGGTTGGGTTTAACCAACATTTCCCTAATATTCAGTACGCTTGCTTTTCGTCCCTTGAAATTTCTCAAAGTATTGTCGATTGTAATTTTCTATTAAAACGTTCATTTTGTTTCGTTAGTAACTAAAATTCCGTAACTCAATTTAACTTAAATCGTGAAATTGAACGTTATATTTACCTTAATTGTCTTAAACAAGGTCAATTTTAGCTTGAAGATGATCGGAACGATGAAAATTGAGCAAAATTCCCTCTATCGAGTTGAAGGATTGATTTCTTAGTCGCAAAGCCAAGCAAAAGTCGAGCGAGCTAGCTGAACCGCGTACGCTGAAGAAAGCTTGGTAGTACCTTAATATGCATAATTGAGTTTAACAAAAGTTGAGGAAAAAAAAAAAGGAAAAAAAAAAGGCAAGTATATATATAGAACTATGTGATTTTTTTATTGTGGTCTATGCCATTTTTATAGTTAAGAGACAGTAACACCTCCATACATAGAGAGAGGGGGCTTAGTGTAAGCACGCAGAGTAGTCTAATGCTTGTTGAACTCCTTGAGGACATCTTCAAATGATGATAGTACTCCACCTTTGCAATATATGACCAAGGAATGCCATCGTCAGTTATAGCTTCTACCACAATAGTAAAAATTCTTATTCTACCTCTATTAATCGTATAAGACAGACCATTCACCACACGCAAGTAAATGAGACGTTCGCCATTCTTGTTATACACTTCCATTGCCAACCTTCCAACCTTTTGCAAATCTTCTTCATTGACATTCTTAATTGGAACTATATTTGAAGGAAACACTTCTCCACACCTCATTCGGTAACATCTTTGATACAAAGTTTCATTGAACTTACTTTGTTCATGAATAAGTGGAGTTCAATATTTATAGCTGTCGTTGAACGCGGTTCAAATTGATATAGCCGAATCTTACAACAAAGAATAATTGAGCATTCCTCCATTAGGAGATAGCTTTGTATCAAATTCATTGGTTTGGATAATGGTTGCATTGTTTTAGTCAAACAATTAATATTGATCTATTACCGGTAGAACAAACATTTTGTAGATATATTTTTTAGTGTTACTAATAAATTACACATTAATATTTTGATACAATTAAGGGTATTTAAATTTGTGAGTAGAAGTATAGATTGAGCTTGGTTGAACATGTAATCTTATTATAGTAATAAATTACACATTAATTGTTTGATACAGTTAAGATTACTTAAACTTGTGAGTAGAAATTTAGATTGAGCTCGGTTGAAAAGGTAATCTTAAAGTATATCTAAAACTAAATATGATTTCCTTTTTATACATTCATAATAACAAAATGTGCACGGTGGGAAGTACGGTGTGTTTTAATTGGACCATAAAGTTAGCCAATTCATTGGCTTGGTTGATCTAGCGCTATGCCCATACCTCGATTGACATATAAGTAAGCTTGAAAAAGGCACATCCGGGAAATCAAACTCCGGTCAATACCATGGGAGGGTACCAAGAAGGGCCCATAAAGTAAGTTTGACATGGATAATCTAGCCCTATCAAGCCCATAAGACTAAGCCTGAAAAATGCACATCCGAGGAATGAAACCCCGGTTAGTACCATGGGAGGGTAATATGATACCACTACACTAGATGTGCACATGAAGTGGGAAGTACGGTGTGCAATAAAGTTAGCCAATTCTATGCCCATAAAAATCTAAGCCTCAAGTCACCCATTAAGGGTTCTTCTTAGCGCACTTAAGACGATTGACCTACCAGTAAGTTTGAAAAAACGCACATTAGTTAGACGTTTTTAAATAAAGACCAGTCTCCACATACCAACACACATCTTCACAATTTATTTTATTCAAATACTGGCTATGGGGTTTGAACCCATTAACACCTATGTGCAAAAGATCATAAGTCTTCCCCTAACCTCTCAAGCAAACCAACTAATTTTCTTCATCAGAATTAAATTTAGCTAAACTAAATTTAAATTAATTAAATAAATATTAGAAATAAGTATAAATACTAAATTTGCTTTCCTAGAAATATATTTGTTTTGATCAGGGTTCATACGATCATAATTTTTGTGTTATACACAAATTTTCTAAATCGTAACATGTTAAGATTATTTTAACTTTTTTTTTTTAAATAATTTATTCTCTTAAAGTAAGTCAAAGAGTATTTGATACGCTTCAAGAGATCTCTGGAAGTATTAAAATCATATCAAAGTTTTGTATCTTTACTTATCATATGTTTCAAAGTCATCAAATTTACAATAAGAGTCCAAAACGAGAGGCTAGTGTTTTGCGTTCTGAATTCTATTTTCAGTTGCTTCCTCATAACTTATAAAGTTTAAAAGAATAAGAGCACATTGAAATGATGCATATATGACAACTAAAGATTTATACTTCCTTGGTGGTGTCTTAACCGAAGATTCTTCAAGAGAAGCATTGCTGTTTGGTGATAGTGAAGTTGATAAATTTGATAAATTTTGTGTTGCAGTAGAGGTACTAGAAGATGTACTAGAGTTGACTCTTGTCTTTTTACCCTAGAGATATATGTTATGCCGTGCCATTAGGGGATCTGTTAGAGGGTCTACAAACTACTATTTAATAGTGAACCTACCTCGATTGACAAGAGTCTACATAGTATTTTAGTAGTTAGCAAGGAAGAAGGTTGCTCTCTATTATATTGAGACTATTAGAGAGGTAAATCTTGCTAGATTCACATGTAAAACTTGCTAGCGAATATTCAAGTAGAAATTTATTAAGATGACGAATTTAAGTAAAATTAGGATAAATTGAACATAAACATATTTAAGTACTGGCATAGGGTACTATGATATCACTACACTAATGTGCACAAGTAGGAGGGAAGTACTATGTCTTAGGGAAGTACTATGATATCACTACACTAATGTGCACATGTACTGGCGTAAGGACCATAAAGTACTGTATGTTTTAGTTGGACTATAAAGTATGCAAAAACAATTCACGCCCATAGATGTGAACATCCAAGTGGGAAGTAGTGTGTCTAAGCCTTTGTTTTAGTTAGACCATAAAGTAAGTGAAGCCAATTCACGTCCATAGATGTGAAACATCCAGGTTGGGCCATAAAGTAAGCCAATTCACGCCCATAGATGTGAACATCCAAGTGGGAAGTAGTGTGTCTAAGCCTTTGTTTTAGTTGGACCATAAAGTAAGCCAAGCCAATTAAGACCCATAGATGTGAACATCCAGGTGGGAAGTAGTGTGTCCAAGCCTTCTTCACTATTATTACGGAGATCTAGCCATCAGGGCTATAAGGCTAAGCCTTCTTCATTATTATTAGTGAGAAGCCATCAGGGCTTCTAAACTATTAGTACGGAGACCTAGCCATCAGAGCTATAAGTCTAAGTTTTAGCCTTCTTCACTATTCATACGGAGATCTAGCCATCAGGGCTATAAGTCTAAGCCTTCTTCCCTATTATTAGTGAGATCTAGCCATCAGGGTTTCTTCACTATATTACGGAGATCTAGCTATCAGAGCTATGAGTCTAAGTCTTAGCCTTCTTCACTATTATTACAGAGATCTAGCCATCAGGGTTATAAGTTTAAGTCTTAGCCTTCTTCACTATTATTACGGAGATCTAGCCATCAGAGCTATAAGTCTAAGCCTTCTTCACTATTATTAGTGAGTAGCCATTAGGGCTTCTAAACTATTATTACGGAGACCTAACCATCAGAGCTATAAGTCTAAGTCTTAGCCTTCTTCACTATTCTTACGGAGATCTAGCCATTAGTGCTATAAGTCTAAGCCTTCTTCACTATTATTAGTGAGATCTAGCCATCACGGCTTCTTCACTATTATTACGGAGATCTAGCCATCAGAGCTATGAGTCTATGTCTTAGCCTTCTTCACTATTATTACGGAGATCTAACCATCAGGGCTATAAGTCTAAGTCTTAGCCTTCTTCACTATTGTTACGGAGATCTAGCCATCAGAGTTATAAGTCTGAGCCTAAGCCTTCTTCACTATTATTACAGAGATCTAACAATCAGGGCTATAAGTCTAAGCCTTCACTCATTAGGGGTTCTTCTCCGGGGTTCTTGGAAGGGTACTATGATACCACTACACTAGATGTGCACATTTGTGTCTTTTAGTTGGACCATAAAATTAGGGTCCTTCTCCGAGGTTTTTGGAAGGGTACTATGATACCACTACACTAGATGATGTGCACATCTGTGTCTTTTAGTGCCTCTTCACTACTATTAGAGGAGAGTAAGACACTCATTACGGGTTCTTCTTGGTGCACTTTTCCAATAATTTCTAACCTCTCTTTTTCATTACAAGATTGACCTACAAGTAAGCTTGAAAAATGCACATCCCAAAAATTGAACCCCGATCCGTACCGTGGGAGGGTACTATGATACCATTACACTAGATGTGCACATCCCAGAGGAAAGTATTATGTCTTTGCGTTGGACCATAAATTTAGCCAATTCAATGGCTTGGTCAATCTAGCCCGCCTCTTCACTAGGGATTCTTGTAGGTGCACTTTTCCACTAATTTCTAATCTCTTTATTTCATCTAAGTCATTAGAAGAACTACTTACAAGTAAGCTTGAACAATGCTCTGTACCATGGGAGGGTACTATGATACCGTTACACTAGATGTGCACATCCTGGAGAAGTACTGTGCCTTTTAGTTGGACCATAAAATGCTCAGTACCGTGGGAGGGTACATGATACCACTACATTAGATGTGCACATCCTAGAGGTCTTTGAGTTGGACCATAAAGTTAGCCAATTCTGGCTTGGTCAATCTTGCTCGCCTCTTCACTAGTATTATAAGAGAGTAAGACACCGCCATTAGGGATTCTCTCTCCTAAGTGCACTTTCCACTAATTTCTAATCTCTTTATTTCATAAAAGTGATTAGAAGAATGACCTACAAGTAAGTAAGCTTGAAAGATGCACATTCGAGAAATTTAACCCCAGTCAGTACCGTGGGAGGGTACTATGATACCACTACACTAGATGTGCACATCCTGGAGGGAAGTACTCTGTCTTTGAGTTGGACCATAAAGTTAACTAATTTTATGGCTTGGTCAATCTAGCCCGCCTCTTCACTAGGAGACAGTTGGACCATAAAGTTAACCAATACTATGGCTTGGTCAATCTAGCCCGCCTCTTCACTAGGAGAGAGTTGGACCATAAAGTTAACCAATTCTATGGCTTGGTCAATCTAGCTCACCTGTTCACTTCTATGTCTTTGTCAATCTAGCCCGCCTCTTCAAGGAGAGAGTTGGACGATAAAGTTAACCAATTCTATGTTTTGTAGAGTAGGACCATAAAGTTAGCCAATTCTGGCTTGGTCAATCTAGCTCGCCTCTTTGCTACTATTATAGGAGAGTAAGACACCCCCATTAGGGGTTCTCTTCTCATAGGTGCACTTTCCACTAATTTCTAATCTCTTTATTTCATAAAATGCACATTTTGGGAATCAAACCCCGGTCAGTACTGTGGGAGGGTACTATGATACCACTACACTTGATGTGCACATCATGGAGGGAAGTACTGTGTCTTTAAGTTGGACCACACTAATTTCTAATCTCTTTATTTAATAAAAGTCATTAGAAGATTGACCTACAAGTAAGCTTGAAAAATGCACATCGAGAAATCGAACCCCGATCAATACCGTGGGAGGGTACTATGATACCACTACACTAAATGTGCACATCTTGGAGGGAAGTACTGCGTCTTTTAGTTGGACCATAAAGTTATTCTATGGCTGCCTCTTCACTACTATTACAAGAGAGTAACATACCCATGGAGGGAAGTACTGTGTCTTTTAGTTGGACCATAAAGTTATTCTAGGGCTGTCTCTTCACTACTATTACAGGAGAGTAACATACCCCTGGAGGGAAGTACTGTGTCTTTTAGTTGGACCATAGAATATGTTGTGTCTTTTAGTTGGACCATAAAGTTATTTTATGGCTGTGTCTTTTAGTTGGACCATAGAATATGTTGTGTCTTTTAGTTGGACCATAAAGTTATTCTATGGCTGTGTCTTTTAGTTGGACCATAAAAATATTCTATGGCCGTGTCTTTTAGTTAGACCATAGAATATGTTGTGTCTTTTAGTTGGACCATAAAGTTATGTCTTTTAGTTGGACCATAAAGTTATTCTATGGCTGTGTCTTTTAATTGAACCATAAAGTTATTCTATGGCGGTCTCTTCACTACTATTACAGGAGAGTAACATACCCATCGGGGAAGATTGACCTACAAGTACTGTGGGAGGGTACTATGATACCACTACACTAGATGTGCACATCCTGGAGGGAAGTACTATGTCTTTTAGTTGGACCATAAAGTTAGCCAATTCTTTGGCTTGTTCAATCTAGCCCGCCTCTTTACTACTATTACAAAGAGTAAGACACTCATTAGGGGTTTCTTCTAGGTGCACATAGAGTAAGACACTTATCCCCGATCAACACCGTGGGAGGGTACTATGATAGCACTACACTAGTTGTGTCATCTAAGTGAGAAATAGTGTGTGTTTTAGTTGTACCATAAAGTTAGCAATTCTATGTCTTGGTTAATCTAGCCCAAAAATCTAAGTCTCTTCACTACTGTCCGATTAGGGATTCTTCTAGGTGCACTCTTTAGGGGTTCTCTTCTCCAAGGTACACTTTCGACTAATTTCTAATCTCTTTATTTCATAAAAGGTATTAGAAGATTGACCTGCAAGTAAGCTTGAAAAAAGCAGATTCTTGAAATTTAACCCCAGTTAGTACCGTGGGAGGGTACTATGATACCACTACACTAGATGTGCACATCCTAGAGGGAAGTACTCTGTCTTTGAGTTGGACCATAAAGTTAACCAATCTTGGTCAATCTAGCCCGCCTCTTCACTAGGAGACACCCCACCGTTAGGGGTTCTGTAGGTGCACTTTTCTTGAAAAATGCACATTCAAGAAATCAAACCCCGAGGGTACTATGATACCACTACACTAAAGAAATCAAACCCCGAGGGTACTATGATACCACTACACTAAATATGCACATCTTGGAGGGAAGTCCTTTTGTCTTTTAGTTGGACCACAGTTTCACTACCATTACAGGAGAGTATGATTCCTATTGAGGAAGATTGACCTACAAGGTAAGCTTGAAAAATGCACATTCGGGGAATCAAACCCCGGTCAGTACTGTGGGAGGGTACTATGATACCACTACACTAAATGTGCACGTCCTAGAGGGAAGTTGATATGAACCAAGAGACATCATTCATACAATATACTTCAATGAAGATGTGAAGAAAATGTTGTCAAAATTATCAAAAGATGTTGAAATTCATGCCACATTGAAGAGGAATGAAGTTTGATGGTTATAAATTTTGGGTGGGTTACAATTTAGAGTTATTGTATTTCTTTATTGTATTTTAAGACATTTTATTTACTTTAGGTTACATTTACATGATGGCTAATTATGGTCATTAAGTATGAATGTTACAACTTTTGGAATGTCTTTTAATAGTTTCATTTTGAGGCTATATAAAGCCATGTATGTTGTATTTGTAAGGCAGGCTTGGAAAATATATTAAAAGAAGCATTTGTGCTTTTCTTTAGCCAATGGCTAAGTTTCTTTGCAATTCTATGTAGTTTAGATTGCATGTAGAATCATTCAAACTCGACATGATCAATCTTGCTTGTGGAGTGATTCGAATCTCAAACAAGTGTTCTTGCGTTGAGATATTTGATCAACAAGAATCATTTGAAGCTAGACATGATCGATCTTTGCTTCTGTAGTGATTCGAATCTCAAACAAAGTGTTCTTGGCTTGAGATATTCGATCAACAAGGTAATCCGAATCTTATTCCCCTTGAATTGAATCATTATCTTATCAGAAGTACTGTGTCTTTTAATTGGACCATAAAGTTTTAGCCAATTCTATGGTTTGGTCAATGTAGCACGCCTCTTTACTACTATGAGGAGGTAAGACACCCACTAGGGATTTCTTCTAGCTACACCCACTAGGGATTTATATTGACGAACAAGTAAGTTTGAAAAATGCATCTAGGGAATGAACCCCGATCAACACCATGGGAGGGTATGATAGCACTACACTAGTTGTGTTTAGTTTGACCATAAAGTTGGCAATTCTATGTCGATAATCTAGCCCATAAATCTAAGTCTCTTCACTATTGTCCGTGCACTTAGACAACATAAAAATATTAGTAGATGATGTCAATCACTTATATATCTCTATAATGCTGGCTATGGGGTTCGAACCCATGCGCACTTGTGTGCAGAAGATCTTAAGTCTTCCCCCTTAACCTCTCGGGCAAACCAGCTAATTTTGTTTGCCAAAATTAAATTTAGCTAAACTAAATTTAAATTAATTAAATAAATATTTAAAATAAATATGAAAACTAAATTTGCGTTTGAGAAATATATTAGAAAATGATAAGAGTTGGGGCATCATAGGGTTAAACACATAGTACTCTACCTTTGCATTAAATGACCAAGGAATACAATCGTCATTTATAGCTTCTATCGCATTAATAAAAATTCTTATTCTACCTCCATTGATAGTATAAGACAAACCATTCACCACACGCAAGTCAATGAGACGTTCACCATTCTTGTTATACACTTCCATTGCAAACCTTCCGACTTTTTGCAATTCTTCTTCATTGACATTCTTAATTTGAACTAGATTTGAAGGAAACACTTCTTCACACCTCATTTAGGAACACCTTTGATAGATAATTTCAACAAACTTTGTTCATGAATAGCTGAAGTTCGATATTTATAGTTGTGGTTGAACGCTGTTCATATTGATATAGCAAAGACTAATTTCATATTCCTTTGCTAGGAGATAGCTTTGAATCAAATTCTTTGGTTTGGATAATGGTGGCATTGTTTTAGTCAAAGAATTAATCAAATGTATTACTAGTAGAACAAACATTTTGTTGATATACTTTTTTAGTTTTAGTAATAAATTACACATTAATAGTTCGATACAAGGTTACTTAAATTTGTGAGTATAAGTTTAGATTGAGCTCGGTTGAACAGGTAATCTTAAAGTATATTTGAAACTAAATATGCTTTCCTTTTTATACATTCACAACAACAAAATGTCACGTCTAGGTAACTAAATATGATTTCCTTTTTATACATTCACAACAACAAAATGTGCACGTCTAGGTGGGAAGTTTGGTGTGTTTTGGTTGGACCATAAAGTTAGCCAATTCTTTGGCTTGGTTGATCTAGTCCTAAGCCTTTTCACTACTATTATAGGAGGCTTAAGTTACCCACTTATTTCTAATCTCTTTATTTCATCTAAGTCATTAGATGATTGACCTACAAGTAATCTTGAAAAATGGACACCCGGGGAATCGAACCCCGGTCAATACCGTTGGAGGGTATTTCTAATCTCTTTATTTCATCTAATTCATTAGATGATTGACCTACAAGTAAGCTTGAAAAATGGACACCCGGGGAATTGAACCCCGGTCAGTACCGTTCGAGGGTACCCACTACACACTAGATGCGCACATCGGAAGTAATGTATGTTTTAGTTGGACCATAAAGTAAGTTTGGCATGGTTAATCTAGCCCCAGTCAGTACCTATAAAGTTAGCCGATTCTATGGCTACGGTGTGTTTTAGTTAGACTATAATCTACGAGAAATCATGCTTAAAAATGAACATTTGTGGAATAGAACCTCGGTCAGTACCGTGGGAGGGTATTATGATACCATTACACTACATTGCACTTCCAAGTGGGAAGTACTGTGTGTTTTAGTTAGACCATAAAGTTAGCCAATTCTATGGCTTGGTCAATCTAGCCCTGTAAGGCTCATAAGTCTAAGCCTCTTCACTACTATTATCTCTTTATTGCATCTAAGAAATTAGATAATTGATCTACAAGAAAGCTTAAGAAAATGCACATTCACAGAATTGAACCATGATTAGAAATGTGGGAGAGTCTATGATGTTGGGATTTATGCCCTAAAGCCTCGATTAATACCACGGAAGGGCACTAAGATACCACTAGTGTGGGCCATTGACTTTTCCTAAGCTCTTTTTCAATACTTTTTATAAATTAAAAACTAAAAATATACTAAAATAAAATAATAAAAAATCAATAAATAGTTAGATGTTGTTTCAAAGCAATTATATATGGTGGAAATTGAAAAAATATTATACGGTCTCCACATACCAAAACGCCCCTCCTCTGTGCAGAAAATCTTAAGTCTTCCCTTTAACTTCTCAAACAAACCAGCTAATTTTCTTCATCAAAATTAAATTTAACTAAACTAAATTTAAATTAATTAAATAAATATTGAAAATGAGTATGAATACTAAATTTGCTTTCCTAGATGGTTCATAGAATGATCATTTTTGTTTTATATACAAATTTTCTAAATCGTAACATGTTAAGATTATTTTAACTTTTGTTTTTTTTAAAATAATTTATTCTCTTAAAGTAAGTCGGTTGTATCACTTAAACCAATAAAAAAGTTGCATGTTTGAATGCTGTTTTTTTCGACTTAAAAATATATATAGAAAAAGACATATAGAAGAGAGAGAAATGTCGCAAGAGAATCGCGCAAGTAATCAGGCGAAGAATAAATGATCCGTCATATATAGGTCGTCCAAAACCCGCATTATAAAAAGTAGACTTTTTATAACATGGATTGTTACGATGTATGAAAAACATTGTAGAATGACTGCGATAGCGTTTTTAGTAAGCTATTGTATCTAATATTTTTTGGAGTGTTAATTAGAATTTTTATACTCGTGCTATTGTTTCTAAACTTACATGACTTTTAGCAGTGAGACAGTATCAAAGAATCAAGAATATGAGTATCAGATTTGAAATAGGTTTGAGTCATGTATTGGCTCTTGTAATTTTTTTACTATATTTTATTGTTTTAAAAAATATTGTATCAATAGATCTCTACATAGATATCAAAAAAAATTATTCACATCAATCTCATTTTAATGTCAATATGGTATCTTTAGACTCTTTCCATGATGATCGCATTTATTTTGAGTTTCTTTTTTAGAAAATAATTTACTAAAAATAGAAATAAGTTCTTGTGTTCCATATTGAAGAAATAAAATAATGTTGTCATTTTGTTGAACCGAAAAACTTGTTTAACCATACAATTTAAACGTGTTTTTGTTGGGTTAGATTTTGAGGGGATAAAAATAAAAAACTAAAAATAACTAATTGTGCATATATAAATACATCTCCCATATCTCCAATCAAGTCATTCCAAAATTTATTTTTGTATTAGTTTTTGTTATTCCAAAATTTATTTTTGTATTAGTTTTTGTTATTGATAATCATCATGTCGAAGGGAACCATGATTATTTTAATTGTGGTTCTCTTTGTTAGCATTGACATGATTGAGATAACAAATGCAACACAATACATCGGTTACGACCCTTTGAAAGGCAACCTTAATCCTGGATGTAGCCCAAAACATCCAGAACTTTGTAAATTAACTCCTGCAAATCCATATGGAAGAGGTTGTAATACAATTGAACGTTGTAGAGGAGGTGATTCCAGCGATAATGATGAAAAAGTTGTTGTAGACGATAATGCATCGAATAGCCCAGCAATGGATCGTGACGGAGAACCTAGTTTAAACTGAATTGTGTAATAAACTAAATTATTGTTCTTTTATTCAAATTTTTATTCATTGAGAGATGTTATTTTAAAAAAAATTAATATTAAATTCATATATTCTTAAGAATATTAATATTAATTCCATATAATTTATAGTATATTTCAAGTCATGACAGTAAGGTAAATTTCTTTACAAACTCATCAAATCATAGTGTAACTTAATTTTTTTTTTTTTTTGTTATTAATACATACTATATAACTCTAAGTTTCTGTTATTAATTACAAATCTATTACAAAATCTTTATCTTGAAAGGTGAATAAAAGAAGAAAACTTCAAATATTTTGAAATTCGAATGGTAAATAAGTTTTCCTCATAACTCTGTATACATTGGCTTATAATTCATGAAGATTGAATTTAGAGTTTCATGGATGTCAAATCAACAAGTTTGATGAAGAAACCAACTTGGATAGCCACTAGAACGCATAGGCAAACTCAAGTGCCTTGACTTTGCCCCTCTCTTTTTTTCTTTGTGTATAATACACCGAAAGAGCCTGCCCCTACTACTTAAAAGAGAATGAATGCTAGAGGTTGAAATCTTCTTCGATACCAGCCTCAAGCTAGAAGACTGTGAGCCGATCCAGCTGATGGAAAAGGATTGGGAAGAGAACATGGATGCATCTCTCTTTGATAATGTTTGTCTTTGAAGATGGTAAATTGAGCCAATAGGGTTGATTCGGTCTTCCACTCCAGAATTGGTACCTCGCGGAAGAGTCCAGACCCATGTATCTAGAGTCAGAACCAGAGTCCGAGTCTGAAACCGAGTCAGAGTCTGAGTACAACTCTTCCTTGTACATGTCTGAGTCTACTAGTGAATCTCCTTTTAAAGAGGTGATCAACCTCTTCTTCCTTTTATCCTTTGAACAAGGTCTCTCAGTAAGCAAGTATTGGGTGGGTTACAACCTCTTTCTTTTCTTTTCCAAACAAGCTACAGCTTTTGAATCGAAGCCAAGTCACTCTTTCTAAAGAGAGAATAAAATCAGATTATGAGAATGAAATCTTCGTCTTCCGGGATTCTCTTTTCTAAGTGTCGCGCTTACTCAATGCCAAACCAATGAAAAGAGTCGTCCTAGTCCACCATAGCTGAATGCGTACTTTTCTAGTTAGCCCGCCGACAAAGAAGGAAAGAAAGCAAAATGACTTGCTTCAACTGAAGAAAGGAATGTCCCATGACTCAGGCATGAGCTTGCTGCGGATTCGGCGATAAGAACTGACTCGGCGACAACGAGGTTTTAAATCAGTCTTTGATCTTGTACTTTCATTTCAAGTAGTGCTTGAGAGAGGAAATGGCAAAGCCAAGAACCAAGCTGATTGAATGAATGAAAGCTAACAATTTCATTGCCTCACAGCCTGAATGCCTGCTTCTCGCTCCGAATCTGGATGACTGAATTTCCTGTGCCCTATTCACTCTCTTCCTTCTCATTCATTGATCTAAACCAACTCTTGCTTAAAAGGACAGTTAGTTGAATTAATAAGGTGCTTCAACTCAAAATAGAACATTCGTTTCGCAATGCTAAGGCCGATATCTTTCAACCAAGGATGAGTTTGATCCATTAGTTCTTCTGTATGACTTCTTTTTCTATTTAGTGGAAAGCCTGGTTTAAGTTGGGGTGTACCCATTTTTTTCATACTCGATAGGATAGAAGGGCCGATAAAGAAAGAAAGGTCAGTCGGCGAGCCCTACGGCTATTTATTCAAAAAAGAGATTGCCACTGCCTTCTTAAGAGTTAGTTATATTCCTCAAAAGCTTCTTCTCCAGATTCCACAAGAAAGGGTTCGAAGATAAATTGGTCACACCCGTATAAGCTAACCAGGTAAGTGGCCTTACTATAGGATAGGCTAAAAAATTGTATGAGTTAGGATGATGTATGATGTATGAGTTATGATGATGTGTGATGTATGAGTTATGATGATGTGTGGGTTATGATACCTGATGATGTGCTCAGTATATATATATATATATATATTGATGAATGTCGTATTTGAGATGTTTGATGCACTTTGTGGCAATATGATGAGTATGATGATTGCGTGACGTTTACCTTAATATGATGATGTTTTCCATATTGAGCATGCTATATGATGATGAGTGCCATATTGCATCATGTCGTTAGATCGACATAAGACACAACCCTAAGAGCGTGAAAATGATATTAATATAAATATCCACGAGTATGTGTTACCTAGAGTAACAAAGAGATGAGATAAGAGGGTTGTGTCAGAAGAGACATTATGATGGATTTAGAGGGACCTCATGCATATTGTATGTTCATAAGCATGGGGCTACTTCCCCTAGAGATGATGAGTGCGGACGCGCACCATATGATGAGCGTGAATACGCACAGGTGCGAATGCACACAGATGAGGGTGTTCATGAGGCGCATGACACTATGGGGTTCCGCTGACCTCCGGACGTCGCTACAGATTAGCTTGACCAAAGGGTCCAGGGGGTGTGCGAGCGCCCTGGGGATTCACACTCGCACGTGTGAGTCGTGTGTAGGGAAGTACTACACATCCAATTTATCCGAGACTGGAGGCCACCCCTAAGATGATTAGAGATAGGTCCCTAAATCATGATTGCCTGTGTTTGCATTTGCATGGCCCCCTATAGTGGGGCCACTTACTGAGTATTCTTTGAAATACTCAGGCCGTGTGCCACTTCATTTTTTCAGGTAAAGGCAAGGTGCACTTGTACGGAGGACGGCGGCATCGCGAGCAGAGACTGTGGCACGTGCATAGGGTAAACTCATATTCAAATTTCTAGTCTTAAGTTAGAATAGGTTGTTTTGCATTTCATTGTTTTAAATTATTTTGTATTTGTTTTTGTTTTCTCTAAATTTCAGTATTTCATATTTAAACACGTAAGACCATGGCTGTGTTTTTCAGAGAAGAAGTTGTTTTAAACGTTTTTTTTGAAATTTTTGTTATCAATTATGTTCATGTAAGAGTTATATTTCCGCATTATAGATGAGCATGAGACGTTAGTAGCGACTCTGAGTGTGTGGAAATTTAGGGTCGTTATAGTTGGTATTAGAGCCAGTCACCAGACAATGTGCCGGCCTTCTCGCTATTCCCCGAAGGGGGGTAGACACAAGGCGGTGTGCCAGTAAGGACGCTGGACCCCAAAGGGGGGTGGATTTAGGGGCGGTCCCACATCGATTGAAGGAAGGAAAGAGTGCCAGCGAGGACGCTGGGCCCTGAAGGGGGGTGGATTGTGATGTCCCACATTGGTTGGGAAGGAGAACAAACCACCCTTTATAAGGGTGTGGAAACCTTCCCCTAGCAGACGCGTTTTAAAACCTTGAAGGGAAGCCCGAAAGGGAAAGCCCAAAGAGGACAATATCTGCTAGCGGTGGATCTGGGTCGTTACAGAATCTGATTACACAAAAGACGAAAGCAAATTCTTTATACACCTCTAATACACTTAGACTCATACCACACTCAAGAGATAGGAAAGAAAGAATCTAAAGCAAGGGCTTCGAACGCTGTTAGGACAGAGAAATTGGAAAGCTAGGACGGCCTTGAATACGTAATCAATTACCAGACAGAAGGACTGGCTGGTACACTTGTACGTAGAAGTCGAATTACCCTGATTGGAGTTCCAATAGGGGCTAGTACACATTCCTTGACGAACGAATACAATACATGGAGTCTTTCGAATTACCCTGATTGGAGTTCCAATAGGGGCTAGTACACATTTCTTGACGAACGAATACAATACATGGAGTCTTTCGTTCTTTGAGAGCGCGTGATTCGATTCTAATTTAGAGTAGGATTCCCGATTCCACTCCGAAAGAGATGTGACTTCCCATCCTACTGGGCTTTATCCTTTCGCTGAGCACAACAGAATACAGAGGAATGTCAATCATTGAAAATTTGAATGAAAGAAAGATAGCCTTGCAGCAGCCGGAGACATTTGACTAAAACGAAAAATGAAAGACCAAAGGGCGTAAAGCCAAGTCTCGACTAAGACCTCGGATGGGATATTCTGAGGTTTAGTGATGGGATATTTTTTTCTAGGAGTACAAGTTGTTGATCTACCTGACTCCGCCGATCCTTAAGGGGGGGTTGGGCAAAGCCTAATGATTCGAATCCTTTCTTGTGGAATCTGGAGAAGAAGCTTTTGAGGAATATAACTAACTCTTAAGAAGGCAGTGGCAATCTCTTTTTTGAATAAATAGCCGTAGGGCTCGCCGACTGACCTTTCTTTCTTTATCGGCCCTTCTATCCTATCGAGTATGAAAAAAATGGGTACACCCCAACTTAAACCAGGCTTTCCACTAAATAGAAAAAGAAGTCATACAGAAGAACTAATGGATCGAACTCATCCTTGGTTGAAAGATATCGGCCTTAGCATTGCGAAACGAATGTTCTATTTTGAGTTGAAGCACCTTATTAATTCAACTAACTGTCCTTTTAAGCAAGAGTTGGTTTAGATCAATGAATGAGAAGGAAGAGAGTGAATAGGGCACAGGAAATTCAGTCATCCAGATTCGGAGCGGGAAGCAGGCATTCAGGCTGTGAGGCAATGAAATTGTTAGCTTTCATTCATTCAATCAGCTTGGTTCTTGGCTTTGCCATTTCCTCTCTCAAGCACTACTTGAAATGAAAGTACAAGATCAAAGACTGATTTAAAACCTCGTTGTCGCCGAGTCAGTTCTTATCGCCGAATCCGCAGCAAACTCATGCCTGAGTCATGGGACATTCCTTTCTTCAGTTGAAGCAAGTCATTTTGCTTTCTTTCCTTCTTTGTCGGCGGGCTAACTAGAAAAGTACGCATTCAGCTATGGTGGACTAGGACGATTCTTTTCATTGGTTTGGCATTGAGTAAGCGCGACACTTAGAAAAGAGAATCCCGGAAGACGAAGATTTCATTCTCATAATCTGATTTTATTCTCTCTTTAGAAAGAGTGACTTGGCTTCGATTCAAAAGCTGTAGCTTGTTTGGAAAAGAAAAGAAAGAGGTTGTAACCCACCCAATACTTGCTTACTGAGAGACCTTGTTCAAAGGATAAAAGGAAGAAGAGGTTGATCACCTCTTTAAAAGGAGATTCACTAGTAGACTCAGACATATACAAGGAAGAGTTGTACTCAGACTCTGACTCGGTTTCAGACTCGGACTCTGGTTCTGACTCTAGATACATGGGTCTGGACTCTTCCGCGAGGTACCAATTCTGGAGTGGAAGACCGAATCAACCCTATTGGCTCAATTTACCATCTTCAAAGACAAACATTATCAAAGAGAGATGCATCCATGTTCTCTTCCCAATCCTTTTCCATCAGCTGGATCGGCTCACAGTCTTCTAGCTTGAGGCTGGTATCGAAGAAGATTTCAACCTCTAGCATTCATTCTCTTTTAAGCAGTAGGGGCAGGCTCTTTCGGTGTATTATACACAAAGAAAAAAAGAGAGGGGCAAAGCCAAGGCACTTGAGTTTGCCTATGCGTTCTAGTGGCTATCCAAGTTGGTTTCTTCATCAAACTTGTTGATTTGACATCCATGAAACTCTAAATTCAATCTTCATGAATTATAAGCCAATGTATACAGAGTTATGAGGAAAACTTATTTACCATTCGAATTTCAAAATATTTGAAATTTCTTCTTTTATTCACCTTTCAAGATAAAGATTTTGTAATAGATTTGTAATTAATAACAGAAACTTAGAGTTATATAGTATGTATTAATAACAAAAAAAAAAAATTAAGTTACACTATGATTTGATGAGTTTGTAAAGAAATTTACCTTACTGCCATGACTTGAAATATACTATAAATTATATGGAATTAATATTAATATTCTTAAGAATATATGAATTTAATATTAATTTTTTTTAAAATAACATCTCTCAATGAATAAAAATTTGAATAAAAGAACAATAATTTAGTTTATTACACAATTCAGTTTAAACTAGGTTCTCCGTCACGATCCATTGCTGGGCTATTCGATGCATTATCATCTACAACAACTTTTTCATCATTATCGCTGGAATCACCTCCTCTACAACGTTCAATTGTATTACAACCTCTTCCATATGGATTTGCAGGAGTTAATTTACAAAGTTCTGGATGTTTTGGGCTACATCCAGGATTAAGGTTGCCTTTCAAAGGGTCGTAACCGATGTATTGTGTTGCATTTGTTATCTCAATCATGTCAATGCTAACAAAGAGAACCACAATTAAAATAATCATGGTTCCCTTCGACATGATGATTATCAATAACAAAAACTAATACAAAAATAAATTTTGGAATGACTTGATTGGAGATATGGGAGATGTATTTATATATGCACAATTAGTTATTTTTAGTTTTTTATTTTTATCCCCTCAAAATCTAACCCAACAAAAACACGTTTAAATTGTATGGTTAAACAAGTTTTTCGGTTCAACAAAATGACAACATTATTTTATTTCTTCAATATGGAACACAAGAACTTATTTCTATTTTTAGTAAATTATTTTCTAAAAAAGAAACTCAAAATAAATGCGATCATCATGGAAAGAGTCTAAAGATACCATATTGACATTAAAATGAGATTGATGTGAATAATTTTTTTTGATATCTATGTAGAGATCTATTGATACAATATTTTTTAAAACAATAAAATATAGTAAAAAAATTACAAGAGCCAATACATGACTCAAACCTATTTCAAATCTGATACTCATATTCTTGATTCTTTGATACTGTCTCACTGCTAAAAGTCATGTAAGTTTAGAAACAATAGCACGAGTATAAAAATTCTAATTAACACTCCAAAAAATATTAGATACAATAGCTTACTAAAAATGCTATCGTAGTCATTCTACAATGTTTTTCATACATCGTAACAATCCATGTTATAAAAAGTCTAGAACTTTTTATAATGCGGGTTTTGGACGACCTATATATGACGGATCATTTATTCTTCGCCTGATTACTTGCGCGATTCTCTTGCAACCTTTCTCTCTCTTCTATATGTCATTTTCTATATATATTTTTAAGTAAAAAAAAAACAGCATTCAAACATGTAACTTTTTTATTGGTTTAAGTGATACAACCGACTTACTTTAAGAGAATAAATTATTTTAAAAAAAACAAAAGTTAAAATAATCTTAACATGTTACGATTTAGAAAATTTGTATATAAAACAAAAATGATCATTCTATGAACCATCTAGGAAAGCAAATTTAGTATTCATACTCATTTTCAATATTTATTTAATTAATTTAACTTTAGTTTAGTTAAATTTAATTTTGATGAAGAAAATTAGCTGGTTTGTTTGAGAAGTTATAGGGAAGACTTAAGATTTTCTGCACAGAGGAGGGGTGTTTTGGTATGTGGAGACCGTCTAATATTTTTTCAATTTCCACCATATATAATTGCTTTGAAACAACATCTAACTATTTATTGATTTTTTATTTATTTTATTTTAGTATATTTTTAGTTTTTAATTTATAAAAAGTATTGATAAAGAGCTAAGGAAAAGTCAATGGCCCACATCTAGTGTAGTGGTATCATAGTACCCTCCCATGGTATTAATCGAGGCTTTATGACATAAATCCCAACATCATGGACTCTCCCACGGTACTAATCATGGTTCGATTCTGTGAATGTGCATTTTCTTAAGCTTTCTTGTAGATCAATTGTCTAATTTCTTAGATGCAATCAAGAGAAAATAGTAGTGAAGAGGCTTAGACTTATGGGCCTTATAGGGCTAGATTGACCAAGCCATAGAATTGGCTAACTTTATGGTCTAAGTAAAACACACAGTACTTCCCACCTGGAAGTGCAATGTAGTGTAGTGGTATCATAGTGCCCTCCCACGGTACTGACCGAGGTTCTATTCCACAGATGTTCATTTTTCAAGCTTACTTCCCACTGACTACTTTATGAGTACTGACTACTGGGGTTCGATCTTGTAGGTCAATCTTCTAATAGTAGTGAAGTGATAGGGCTAGATTAACCATGCCAAACTTACTTTATGGTCCAACTAAAACATACATTACTTCCGATGTGCGCTATCGCATCTAGTGTGTAGTGGGTACCCTCCAATGGTACTGACGGGGGTTCGATTCCCCGGGTGTGCATTTTTCAAGCTTACTTGTAGGTCAATCGTCTAATGACTTAAGATGAAATAAAGAGATTAGAAATAAGTGGCTAAGTTAAGCCTCCTATAATAGTAGGGAAATGCACATTTTGTTGTTGTGAATGTATAAAAAGGAAATCATATTTAGTTTTAAATATACTTTAAAATTACCTGTTCAATCGAGCTCAATCTAAACTTCTACTCACAAATTTTAGTAACCTTGTATCGAACTCTTAATGTGTAATTTATTACTAAAACTAAAAATATACCTACAAAATGTTTGTTCTACTAGTAATACATTTGATTAATTTGTTAACTAAATGTGAAATTAGTCTTTGTTGTAAGATTCGGCTATATCAATATGAATAGCGTTCAACCACAACTATAAATATCGAACTTCAACTATTCATGAACAAAGTTTGTTGAAATTATCAATCAAAGGTGTTCCTAAATGAGGTGTGAAGAACTGTTTCTTCAAATCTAGTTCCAATTAAAAATGTCAATGAAGAAGAATTGCAAAAAGTCGGAAGGTTTGCAATGAAAGTGTATAACAAGAATGGTGAACGTCTCATTGACTTGCTTGTGGTGAATGGTTTGTCTTATACGATCAATGGAGGTAGAATAAGAATTTTTATTATTGTGATAGAAGCTATAAATGACGATTGTATTCCTTGGTCATATAATGCAAAGGTAGACTACTATGTATTTAACCGTATGATGCCCCAACTCTTATCATTTTCTAATATATTTCTCAAATATATTTCTCAAACGCAAATTTAGTATTCATACTTATTTTCAATATTTATTTAATTAATTTAAATTTAGTTTAGCTAAATTTAATTTTGGTAAACAAAATTAGTTGGTTTGCCCGAGAGGCTAAGGGGGAAGACTTAAGATCTTCTGCACACAAGTGCGCATGGGTTTGAACCCCATGGCCAGCAACTAAAGTGATTAAAAATAAGTGGCTATAAGTGCACCTAGAAGGGACAATAGTGAAGAGACTTAGATTTATGGGCTAGATTATCCAAGACATAGAATTGTTAACTTTATGGTCAAACTAAACACAACTAAGGCGTGCTACATTGACCAAGCCAAACTTTATGGTCCAATTAAAAGAAATTAGTCGAAAGTGCACCTAGGAGAAGAGAACCCCTAAAGAGTGCACCTAGAAGAATCCCTAATCGGGCCAGTAGTGAAGAGACTTAGATTTATGGGCTAGATTAACCAAGACATAGAATTGGCTAACTTTATGGTCCAACTAAAAGACAGTACTTCCGATGTGCACATCTAGTGTAGTGGTATCATAGTACCCTCCCACGGTACTTGTAGGTATTTTAGTTACTAAATATTACATCACTGATATGATCTTATGTCCATATCAGATCATAGATATGATCTTAACCTAAATTCTTTGTTTTGGCATGACATTCTGCTCTTTGTTAGGATTTTATTTTTATCTTCGGTTAAGCATTGTACTAACTATAAATATAGTCATTCTTCACATGATAAAGTACCGAATTTCCTTCCTTCTGCAAACTTATCTTCATTAAATTTATCATTTGGTATCAGAGTCTTGTCTCTTTCTTATCTTCATTAAATTTATCATTTGGTATCAGAGCCTTGACTCTTTCAGCCGCAGCTATAGATGACTACTGAAGGCATCTTTGTTCGACCAGCAATACCAAAATTTGTTGGTCACTACGATCATTGGAGTACGTTAATTCAGAACTTTCTTCGCTCCATAGAATATTGGCAAGTAGTTGAGTCTAGGATTTCTACTGTAGCAGATGATGCTGAATACTCATATGAATAGATGAAGGTAGTAGATCAGAAATTTAAAGACTTTAGAGCTAAGAACTACCTTTTCCATGCCATCAATCGCTAAATTCTTGAGACTATTTTGGATAAAGAAACTTTGAAAGGAATTTAGGATTCAATGAAGAAAAATTCCAAGGAAATACAATGGTGAAATGAGCACAACTACAGGCTCTGCGCAAGGACTTTGAGGCCCTTCATATGAAGGAAGGTGAGACTGTTTTTGATTTCTTTTCTCATACTCTCACCATTGCCAACAAAATGCGTTTTCATGGTGAAAAGATGACTGATGTTAGCATTATTGAGAAAATCCTGCGCTCCATGACTTCAAAGTTTGATTACATGGCTTGCTGCAATAGAGAATCCAACGATTTAGACATCATGACAAATTAATGAATTGCAAAGACATAATGTGGAAGAGCAGACATTGAAGATCACTGTTGACAGCAATACAGGGAGAACAAATCATGGAGGTGGCACAATTTGAGGTAGAGGACGAGGACATGGGAGACCGGGTTTTTAACAAAACTCATGTTGAGTGTTTTAATTTTTATGACCATTGCTTCTCCTGTCATATGTTGTCATATGTTGAAGAGATGATAGAACAAAAAGAGGACTCAACAGATTGTTTGTTTAAAATAGAAGCCTTCAGAATGTTCCAACTTTTCAAAAGAAATGTGGACAAAGAAACTGGGACAAATATTTTAGGTTTGAGAATTGATAGAGGTCGAGAGTTCACATCTACTGAGTTTATTGAGTTGTGCTCAAATCATGGAATACATCGACAATTCACTAAAACCTGCAGACCACAGCAAAACGAAGTGGCAGAAAGAGAAAACCACTCGGATGAGGAGGTTTATGTGGCACAACCTTCTGCTTATGTGATCAAGGGAGATTTGGAGGATAAAAAAAGTACATCAGACAGGATTAGCAGAGATGTAGTTAGGTTTTACTGGCGGTGGACCTTCGGATTTGTAGAATCTGGACTCGAAGAAGAAGATGATGAATCATCTCCCTCAGGAGTTGGAGAAATAGCTTCTTGAAGATAACGACGACGATAATGGAAGTGATGCTGCGTCTGTGATTACGAGTTCGACTAGTGCTTGGTGTGAGACAATGTATAAGCTAATTAGTTTGACGGCGCCGCCGAATCAAAAGCCTCTGCTTCATCTTCTTGTTCTTCGTTATGTCATCCTATGTGGCTTCTCCGTCTTCCAATTCTTGAAAATAGTCTGTAATCGAGGTTGCGACGACCATTTCTAAGGGGAAATTGGAGGTTGTGGTGAGATTCTTGCGCCGGTTGTTAAGATTTCGAATGCGAGAGGTAGTTCTATGTAGAGATTAGCATAGTACATGGTTTTCGCTCTAAAATTGTGGATAAATCTAACGGAATTTTTGCCACCTATGGTGTAGATTTTCGGCAATGAACATTCGGCAGCGACTCAGTCGCTTTACGATGTTTCTAGTTGCTTTAAGCTTGCTTTCATGGCTACGAGTCTCGCAATTCTTGAGGCTATAAAGGAAGATGATCGAAAACTACACGGTGTGGATTTTAATATCAGGAAGGGAGGTCAGCATATGAATCTAATCCCCCTTCTCTTAGGTCATTAGGAAGAGAAGGTTGTCATGAAATTGACGGCGGTTGTGGCAGACAATGGTGGAGATGAGAGGTTAAAAAAGGTTAGCGAGTCACAGAGTCAGCTGGCAAAAGAACACGATGTTGGGTTCAAATTCAACATGGTGAAAATGGAACTAACAGAGATGATGTGCGAGTCACTCGGGTGCGATGGAGATGAATCACTAGTAGTGAATTTTGCTTTTAAGTTGTATCAGATGCTCGACTAGAGCATGTCAATAGAGAAAAGATCCGAGATGAGTGTGTGTCAGGTTATTCATTTATGCTAAGTTCAAGAGCTGTTTCATGGTCCTCATAGAAGCAACTCGTAGTCACACTCTTCACTACTGAAGTTGAAATCATTGTTGCTGCAGCTTGTGCTTGCCAAACCATATGGTTAAGAAGGATGCTGGAAAAGCTCTATCATATCCCAATTGGAGCTACGATGGTGTACTGTGATAATAGTTCCACTATTAAGCTGACTGGAAATTTAGTCTTCCACGATCGAAGCAAACACATTGATGATCATTTCCATTTCCTCCGTGATTTAGTAAAGGTGGAACTGTGATGTTACAACATTGTCATACTAAAGAGCAAGAGTTTGATATCATGACAAAACCTTTGGCTCGAGTTGTGTTTGAGATGCTACACATGTTGCTTGGTGTCTATCAAGATCCTGAAGTTTGATCTAAAGAGTGCATCATCAGTCTAGGAAGGAATGTTGAAAAAGATTTAGTTGCTATTTTTATGTTTTAGTTTCTTAATATTAGATTACTGATATGCAGATCATAGATATGATCTTATGTCAGATTCTTTGTTTTGGTATGATATTCTAGTTTTCGTCAGAATTTTATTTTTATCTTTGGTTAAACATTGTACTGGCGATAAATATAGTCATTCTTCACCTAATAAATTACTAAGTTTTCTTCCTTCTGCAAACTTATCTTCATTAAATTTATCACGGCTATCCTAAGCAATTTAACTGGGTGTGTATTTACTGTTCTACACACGGTCAACACATGTGAGTATGGACCCACCAGTCGGTTCGCACGGGTGTGTATTTACTGTTCTACACACGGTCAACACATGTGAGTATGGACCCACCAGTCGGTTCGCACGCCTCTTTATTTACTGTTCTACACACGGTCAACACATGTGAGTATGGACCCACCAGTCGGTTCGCACGCCTCTTGGGCCTCTTTCTTGTCGGGTGAGCAATCCTTAGGAGTTGTTAATGTCGGACACCCATTAGGAATAGCAACCATTGTAGCATTATAATAAATATAATGATTGTTTCCTTGCCTCGTAGTGTACGCGTCTGTACCATCATAAAAGAAGAAGGGGTATCCATGGCTTTATATTATATCTGTGGCTTTCATTACATGTATAACAACTCCTCTAACATTTTTCTTTATATTATATCATTTTATCATAATTTCTCATGCATTTATCGAAGTTATGCATTATCATGTCTTCAAACATATCATAAACTATCATGTCTTCTAACATATCATATCATATTATGTACATATTATATCACATCATATATCATAACATTCAAGAATCACATCACGAGCATGTCGTCAAGCATATAATATCTTAACACATCATATTGTAAACATATCATTTGATCACGTATAACATAACATTCACATATCATATCGTACACATCATTTCATTATCATCCAAATATATGAGTATACGACACACGCGAAGCCACGACCTCATGTCATCATAAAACATACAATTTATAACCAAATCAATAGAAGTGTCACCTACTTGGTTGGCCTTAACAGACATTTCCCTAATATTCAAGTACGTTTGCTTTTCGTCCCTTGAAATTTCTCCAAGTATTGTCGGTTGTCATTTTCTATTATAATGTTATCTTGTTTCGTTAGTAACTAAAATTCCTTAACTCAATTTAACTTGAATCGTGAAATTGAACCTCATACCTTAATTTTCTTAAACAAGATCAATTTTATCTTGAAAATGGTCGGAACGATGAAAATTGAGCAAAATTTCCTCTATCGAGCTGAGGGACTGATTTCTTAGTTGCAGAGCCAAGTAAAAGCCAAGCGAGCTAACTGAGTCGCGTAAACGGGAGTTTCTTGCTACAAGCACCACATGTGGCACAATGAGGCGCTGATTACGGGTTGCTTGCTACAGGCGTGTTGGTTACAGGTTGCAGATTTGGGCTGGCTTGCAGGTTGCAGATTTCGGTTATTTTGTGTAGTGGATCTTGGCTTGCAGGTTGGTCGCGGTTGTAGATCTATTCACTTAGCTACAAGGTAAGTGTATGACACTAACACCTCCATACATAGAGAACTATGTGATTATTTTGAGGTAAGGTAAGTGTATGACACTTACATCTTAATATGCACCCTCCATACATAGAGAACTATGTGATTATTTTGAGGTAAGGTAAGTGTATGACACTTACACCTTAATATGCACCCTCCATACATAGAGAACTATGTGATTATTTTGAGGTAAGGTAAGTGTATGACACTTACACCTTAATATGCATAATTGAGTTTGACCAAATGAAAAGGTAAGTGTATATATAAAATTATGTGATTATTTTATTGTGATCTATGCTATTTTAATAGTTAAGAGACACTAACACCTCCATAAAGAGAGAGAGAGGGCTTAGTGTAAGCAGGGAGAGCAGTCTAATGCTTATTGAACTCCTTGAGGACATCTCTAAATAATGATAGTTGGGACATTATAGGATTAAACACATAGTACTCCACCTTTGCAATATATGACCAAGGAATACCATCTTCATTTATAGCTTCTATCACAATAATAAAAATTCTTATTCTACCTCCATTAATCGTATAAGACAGACCATTCACCACACGCAAGTAAATGAGACGTTCACCATTCTTGTTATACACTTCCACAGCAAACCTTCCAACCTTTTGCAATTCTTCTTCATTGACATTCTTAATTGGAACTATATTTGAAGGAAACACTTCTCCACACCTCATTTGGGAACACCTTTGATACATAGTTTCATCAAACTTACTTTGTTCATGAATAAGTGGTATTCAATATTTATAGCTGTGGCTGAACGCTGTTCAAATTGATATAGCCGAATCTTACAACAAAGAATAATTGCGCATTCCTCCATTAGGAGATAGCTTTGTATCAAATTCATTGGTTTGGATAAAGGTTGCATTGTTTTAGTCGAACCCAATTAATATTGATGTATTACTAGTAGAACAAACATTTTGTAGGTATATTTTTTAGTTTTAGTAATAAATTACACATTAATAGTTTGATACAACTAAAGTTACTTAAATTTGTGAGTAGAAGTTTAGATTGAGCTTGGTTGAATAGGTAATCTTAAAGCAGTAATAAATTATACATTAATAGTTTGATGCAATTAAGGTTACTTAAATTTGTGAGTAGAAGTTTAGATTGAGCTCGGTTGAAAAGATAATCTTAAAGTATATCTAAAACAATCTTAAAGTATATCTAAAATTAAATATGATTTCCTTTTTTATACATTCATAACAACAAAATATGCACACGTTAGCCATTTTCGTTGGTTTGGTTGATCTAGCCCTATGCCCATAACTCGATTGACCTATAAGTAGGCTTTAAAAATGCACACGTGGGAAATCAAACCACTAGTCAATATCGTGGGGGTACCAAGCAGGGGCCATAAAGTAAGTTTGGCATGGATAATCTAACCCTATCAGGCCCACAAGACTAGGCTTTAAAAATGCACATTTGAGGAATCAAACCTCGGTAATATAATACCACTACACTAGATGTACACATCCAAGTTTTAGTTCAACGATAAAGTTAGCAAATTCTATGCCGATAAAAGTCCAAGCCTCTTCACTACTATTATAGTAGAGGGTAAAGTCACCCATAGTCACCCATCTGGGCTCTTCTTAGTGCACTTAAGGCGATTGACCTACAAGTAGGTTTGAAAAATGCACATCTAAGGAATCCGAACCAAAGTTAGTATCATGGAAGGGTACTATGATACCACTACACTAATTGTGCGCCGTTGACTTTTCCTTTGCTTTTTATCAGTCTCCACATACCAACACACGTCTTTACAACTTGTTTTGTTCTAATGCTGGCTATGGGGTTTGAACCCATGCACACTTATGTAGAGAAGATCCTAAGTCTTCCCCATAATCTCTCCGACAAACCAGCTAATTTTCTTCATCATAATTTAATTTTGCTAAACTAAATTTAAATTAATTAAATAAATATTGGAAATAAGTATTAATACTAAATTTGTTTTCCTAGAAATATATTAGTTTTGATGAGGGTTTATAGAATCATTATTTTTGTCTTATACACAAATTTTCTAAATTGTAACATGTTAAGATTATTTTAACTTTTGTTTTTTGAAAATAATTTATTCTCTTAAACAAAGTCAAAGAGTATTTGATACGCTTCAAAAGGTCTCTCGAAGTACTTAAAATCATATTGAAGTTTTGTAACATGATGAACAATATCCCAAAAATGGTTCGACGGTGATTGTTTTTTCTTTTGTATCTTTACTTATCATATGTTTCAAAATCATCAAATTTTTCAATAATAGTCTAGAACAAGAGGCTAGTGTTTTGCAGTATGAATTCTATTTTCAATTGCTTCCTCATCACTTGTAAATTTTAAAAGAGTAAGAGCACATTGACATGATGCATATATGACAACTAAAGATTTATACTTCCTTGGTGGTGTCTCAACCGAAGATTCTTCAAGAAAAGAGCTGTTTGGTGATGGTGAAGTTGATAAATTTGACAAATTTTGTGTTGTAGTATAGGTACTAGAAGATGTACTGGAGTTGACTCTTGTCTTTTTATCCTAGATATATATGTTATGTAGTGCCATTAGGGGATCTGTTAGAGGGTCTACATAGTATTTTAGTAGATAAGAAGGAAGAAGATTGCTCTCTATTATATTGAGACTATTAGAGAGGTAAATCTTGCTAGATTCACATGTAAAACTTGCTAGCGAATATTTAAGTAGAAATTTATTAAGATGGCAGATATAAGTAAAATTATGATAAATTGAACATAAACATATTTCAGTACTGTCGAAGGGTACTATGATATCACTACACTAATGTGCACATGTAGGAGGGAAGTATTGTGTGTTTTAGGTTGACCATAAAAAACGGTGTATTTTAGGTTGACCATAAAGTACTGTGTGTTTTAGTTGGACAATAAAGTAAGCCAATTCACGTCCATAGATGTGAACATCCAAGTGGGAAGTAGTGTGTCTAAGCCTTCTTCACTATTATTACAGAGATATAGCAATCAAGGCTATAAGTCTAAGCCTTCTTCACTATTATTACAGAGTAAGTCACTCCTTAGGGGTTCTTCTCCGGGGGTTCGTGGAAGAGTACTATGGTTATGTGTTCTATCTAAGCCGTAGAGATAGCTAATTCATCATTGGGTAATCTAACCCTATTAGTTTAATTGAACCTCATCCCTCCTACTCAAATTGTGTAATTCACCCCTCAAAGTTAGTTGGGGTTCTAGGTGCACTTAGTTAATTGATATCTAATCTTGAAACTCTAACCATAAATTATGAGCATACAAAATAATTAAACCGCGTGAACATGCCCTCCAAAAAATAAAATTTGGAAAATTCTTCTAATAAAATTCATATCTACGTGATAGAGTAATTTATAGTTTGCCAAGAGTCTCAACTTCAATTAGAGCAACGAGATTCAAAATCAGAGTCGAGGAATCCTTAAACGTGAGTATTAGCTAAATCAATCAACTTTCCATATTTCTAAGTTTAGTCTTAAACTTTTGGACTAAATCAGTCATATGATTATCTTATAGTGATTCGAATTTCAAAATATTTGTAGTCTCTTGAAACTTATTTCCCATTCCAATTTCAAAATATTCGAATGGTAAATAAGTTGTCCTCCTCAATGGATAACTCTGTGTACATTGGCTTA
>NW_019268542.1:1653291-1736765 GCF_002738365.1 Cucurbita moschata
TCTCTCTCTCGTTTTCATTCCATTTGCTAAAGGTTCTTCATTCTCCCTTTCCATACTCTCTCTCTCTCTCGTTTTCATTCCCATTCCATTTTTAATTGTAATTTTTGTATCTTCCAAGGTTTGATTTAGGGTAATTCTTTTGTTTTGTTTTTTTTTTTTCTTCAGCATGATCAAGACCCTTCAAATGACCCTCCCTCTCAAATCTCCTTCTTCCTTTCGTGTGGGTCTTTCTCTCCTAATTCGTGGGTTAGTCATATTCTCGTCAGAACCAAGGAAACATCACCGCTGCCCGATGAACCCTCTGCAATTTTCTAAGGCCAAGAAAACACTATGCTGCTCAACTAGACATCTCTTCCAAACCAGATTACTAACATCTTCATAAAATGTGTTTTTCGACCTCTTTTTTAATTTTTGAGATCCAAGCTTCACATTTATTCAAGTCCAACGCTTGGCTTGCGGGGGTGTTAAGGATATTTAGTTATGGATTATGGTTTATCAAATGTATGCATTTCGATTAGGGTCGTATTCTATGGTTACGACTCTACCATATATGTCTTTTTCTTTCCGTCGAAAATCGATTTTACGGTATAGACGCTTATGACCTCCCCTAGAAGAAAGGACTCAATTATGTAATGATGAAACTGAAAACGACTATTTACCAAAAACATATGATCCTTTAATATATGATTGACGATATTTAGCCTTCTATTACGGTTTACTAGAGGTACCATATTTGTTCATTTATTATAGTCAAATATCTAGATATTTGCCTTCGCTTACAATAAGTACCATATTTTCCTAAACGCAAATATATTGTATCCTTTTATTGCTCATTACATTTATTGTTTATTCCATATCTTTTGCAATTTATTTGATTATTTCAATGATTATGAACAGAGAACTTTCACTACCATTTAGGTGTGGTAGTTTTAGCAAATATTCTCACATGTAACCAAGTTTCCAAACACGTATGAGCAATTAAGTAACTATTTGAATATTTTTTGAAGAAATACTTGTAGGAATAAACTAGGACTTCGTAAGATAATCAGGAAAAATGAAAAGTTGATTGATTTAGCTAGTATCCATGTTTAAGGACTCCTCCACTCTAATTGAAGTTGAGACTCTTGGCCGAGTATAAACGATTCAATCACGTAGATATGAATGTTATTAGAAGAATTTTTCAAATTTTATTTTTTGGAGGACATGTTCACATGGTTGAATTATTCTGTATGCTCATAATTTATTGTTAGAGTTTCAAGATTAGAAATCAATTAACTACGTGCACCTAGAACCCCAACTAACTTTGAGGGGGTGAATTACACAATTTGAGTAGGAGGATGAGGTTCAATTAAACTAATAGGGTTAGATTACCCAATGATGAAATTAGCTATCTCTTCGGGCTCAGATAGAACACAACCATGATAAGGTTGAATAAGATATAAGATATTATGAGAGTTCTACAAGTAGGTTTCAAATAAGAGCATTTTTATATATATAGTTTCTTTTTGACTCAAATGAGAGGGAGGTTACGGAAACTCGTTTCTGTGTTATTTTTTGAAGTTATGGTTGAGTTTCAAGATTTATTATTGACATAAACTTGGAGATCCATACATGCTCTACGAGTTTTCTCTACCTCTACAACGTTGAGGTTAGAATTGTCAAAAGTTGAAAGCAACGTTCAAGCTTGTGGTTAACAGCCACATACTCTTACTAGTTGAGTTATTTCAACCTTCGATTGTTAAAAAAAAATTAATGTAATGCATGCTAATAACTTACAAAAAGAATAATGACGTTTTTCCAAATAAATCTTGCTAGACACATACAACTATTAATTACATAGATGTTAGGTAGCTAAACCTAAATTACCTTGTTTCTATAATTACAAGAGTGATCTAGATGTTCGTTTTTTCTAAAGGATGTAGCTCCCAAACATGTCTGGATGTAAACATATCTGACACGGCTTTATACCAGACTCACCCGAAAATGAAGGGGTTGTGCTTGATTGTGTGTCTAAGTAGAGGTCCTACAAAATTAGGCATAAATCTAGCAGATCTACCTTAATTAAGTAACTTGGTTAGCTAGCAGGTAATGATTTCATTTTATTTTCATATCTATAAATTGATTGCTGTATTTGGAAAATAAAGCCCCACCATTTAGGCTTAAAATGATTGTGAACAGTTGGAAAATAGAGCAAAGTCATAAATACACTAGTTTGAGAGAAAGAAGAAACACGAGTTTCAAAGACAAGTTCGAAGAGGGCCAGGTAGGGCCCAAGGCTATAACCTTTGAAGTTAGGATTTTGATATGATTTTTAACATGCTACTTGGTAGTTAAGTTCATTTATATGAAAGATGAAAGCTCACCAAATTTGGTGTCAATCGGATAATTAACGGACGCTGCACGGAGACGTATAACTGCTCGCCAAAATGACGTCTACTCGAGAAAGATTGGATATGCTCAAAATGTACTATAGGGGAAGGAATGGTACCAGTTCTCCACAACCCCTCGGCCCTGTGGCCTAAGCGAGCCACATTGTGGCACATACATGTGTCATAGTGAAGACAAGCATTGTTGAGGAATGGGCCGACAATCTCCACTCTACAATCTTCTTCTGGCATTTGACCAAGACTAATAATATTTCTCTTTAAACTTGGGATGTAATACACATTGGTCAATAGATGTTGATTGTCGTTCTTACATTAGAACAAGTTAGTCCTTTGTTGGATTGATACAATTAGTCTGTCACAAAGCTTCACATTTTCAATGAACTTCTCATCAAGCTCCTTGAATTTTTCTCAATCTCTGGTCAAGTGGTTGCTCTCTTCGTTGTCTAGGTATCACATATTGGTCTCGACTTAGTCTTCTCCATCTATGAAGGGGTTCGCCATAACCTTCTCTTCATTGAGCATCAACAGTTTGGACATTTTCTCGGCCAACATCAATCTGGGCTTTTCATCATCTGTCAACATGTAGTTTGCCTCCACATCGTGCTTCTTGTTGTACCACTCTGTCACATAATGCCCGTATTTTCCATAAGAGTAACACTTGATCATACTCTTGTCCTTTCGGGTGTTGGCATTGTAATGGATTTGTAAGGTATTGTCACGACCTCCTCTACCACTACGTCCACGGTCATATCTGCGACCACCTCCACAATCTCTGTTTTCCTTGGTATGGCTTCCACGTCCCCTCGTACCTAAAAAAGAAAAATCATCTACATCTTTCTTTTTCGTTCGTGTGAATCACTCCTCATTTGTGAGTAAGTGGTATTTCTCCTCCTCTTTGTTTTTGTTGGAACGAAGTCTCTCATCTGGACCTTAAGACGACCAATGACCTCTTCAACCAACATGTTCTTGAGGTCACGAAACTTCTCGATGGACTTAACAATCTACATGAATCTTGGGGGAACAGCTCGAAGGAACTTCTTGATGACGAAGATCTCCTCCACCACGTCGTCTAATGAATGGATGCCACTGACGATCGTTGTCAACTTTATGGAAAACTCGTCTATTGACTCACTGTCCTTCATGTAGATAGCCTCGAGCTCACTCTTCAAGATCTGCACCTGTGCTTCCTTGACACGTTCAACACCCACATGCATTATTTGCAGCGTCTCCCACACTGCCTTAGTCGAGTCCTTCTCAACCAACATGAGAAGGACGTCCTTCAAGACTGCTTGGTTGATGGTAGCAAGAGTCATCTTATCCTTACATTCTTCAACATCACTATGCTCGATTACATCCCACCATGAACTTTTTTGTGGATTGATGCTTGAGTTTGTGGAAGAAACTCTGAGGTAATTCATATACCGGAAGTTCAATAACGAAAGTCCTGAACGTCGACAACGAGGTAAGTAGCCATCTTGGACTTTTCTTAAGAAATACTTGTAGAAATCACTTGGATTTCCATATGAACCCTAAAAAAACTATGAATTAAGGATAAAAACGAAATAAAATCTCAACAGATCAAATTGCTCGAGATTTAGGTAACGTCAAAATAACCCACTAGATGAACTTCGCTGCCTATGAAATATTTAATGTTAAGCATATTTCAGCAGGTTGAGGTTGTATATAAAATTTTGGTGGTCAATGGATAAGGATAAGTAGGTAAACCAAGAAATGGTACACAATGACCATAATGCCCCTAAGGATATCTACCTACCGTTCATGACTTAGATGACCTCCAAATGCTATGAAACTCTGAAGTAGATCTTATTTTATGATTTTTCATGATGTGGTGAAGTTTGGAAGCCATTGGGACACGTTAAGTAGCAAAACCAAGAATTAGGGGTAAAATGACCAAAATGCCACTAGGACTATTCATGATAATTCAAGGTCTATACTTACTCCAAATGATTTGCTACTTTTTAAAAGGTTTATGCTGAAGGACATATAGATATGTTTGAGATTTTAAGTTGATTGGACCAAGTCTGAAACCTAAACCAAGCTATGACTCAAGAAACGCCTAAAGGAAAAAACTCAAGACTCAAGACCCTTCTAGATCACTCTAAGGATATCACTATGAATCTATGACTTTCTATAATAACTCATGCTAGTTATTATGATGGGTTCATATGATTAGGAACGCTGGTTACAACTCATGCCTCAAGGAATCAAGAATCTTAGAAACCTACAAGATTGAGAACTAAGAACAATACCATACAAGCTCTACAACTATCAAAGTAAAAAGAATGCTAGGTACCACTCAAGGACAAGGGGTCAAAGTCCTAAGACTCGAAAACTCAAGAATGATAGGTAATACTCTAATCATGTCCAAAGTGAGCCATGATCTCTGACCACGCGGTGCTTTCAAAGGCCCAAGTTTTCCTCTTTTAGATGGGATGCCTTACACCATGTTTCCTTTGCAGGATGTCATGTTTGGCCTAATTTCCCACGTCTAGATGAGATGTCCTGCACCATGTTATAGGTACCCAAAAATTTGCTGGATGTCATGTTCATGTATGCACCGACCACATGACCTTTATGGTCTATCATCGGGAGTAGTCTCGGGCCACGATGGAATAAGAAGAGAGTAAGTACCTTAGCCAAGAATCAAGAACCTCCTAAGACCTCTCACGATACAACATGCTCATAACTTAGACTACGCTGCTTGGAACGCATGAAGCCTTGAGCGTAGGTATTTAGACTGTATCATAGGGCAAGCCTAGGTATTGAGACTGTATCATAGGGCAAGCCTAGGTATTTAGACTGTATCATAGGGCAAGCCCTTTATGCAGGATTAGACTACATCGCTTGGAACGTAAGAAGCCTTGGATGTAGGTTTTCAAACTATGCCGCTTGGAATGCATGAAGCCTTGGGTATAGATTTTCAGACCGTATCGAAGGGCAATCCCTAAGATGCGGGTTCAGACTACGTCGCTTGGAATGCATAAAGCCTTGGACATAGGTTAAGACTGTGTCGCCGTAAACACATGAAGCCTTGTGCACAGTTTGTCAGGTGCATGGCTTGTGCCGTAAATCCTAGGGAGAGGGTCTTGGGAAAAGAACCAATAACATAACAAGAACCTAGAAAGTACCAAGAACCAGAGAAATATAAAGGACTAGAACATGGATCAAGATATTAGTTCTAAGGACAAGAACAAAAAAATCATAGTACTAAGGCCCTTAAAGGATAGCCAAGGTTTCAGAATCCAACGACCAAGGTCCTCAGAATAGATCATGATAAGAACCCCAAGTCAAGAACAAGAACTAGGGGGCCTAAGTACTTACAACAAGAACAAGAACAAAAACAAGACAAGAAAGAGTGTGATACCCTAGCATATCAAGGACACGATTAAGAGCCTACAACTAGGTTGCTTACTGAGTGTGATACCCTAGCATACCAAGAAAGAGTGTGATATCCTTAATCTCCCTTTTTTTTTTCAAGTAATAAGTTGCTGGTCGAGGTCGATAGGGGACTCTGGAGAAGGTGCCATAGACAAGCCTCACCTGTTATCCTCAACCCTTTTGTTTTAAATTTTTTTGTCCGTTCGTTTATTTTTTTTTTAACCATTATGCCGTACTTTAAATTACTAATGTGTGCACACTATTTTATTATAATATAAATTATGTTTTAAAATTTAATTGTTTTATTTTGAGAAATATTTGCCCGTCCTTTTTGGAGTCATCGAGTCAGCCCGATCCTTACAAATCTATCCCAGTTGCTGGTGTTGCTGGAGGTGGCGTAGTTGTTGGTACAACTTGAGGCGGTGTAGTTGGTTTCGTCCTAGTGACTAAACCTTCCCGAAGTAGGCTCTCTTCACCCCCACCTCTTCCTCTTCCTCTAATAGGTGGTTGTCGTCTTCCTCTTCTACGTCCTCTAGGTGGCATGGTTCTAGAAACGAAGATAACATCATAGGCTGGTCTAAAGAATCTGTTAATTAGAGTTTTGATACTAACGGTAACGACCCTTGATTTCTAATTAATCTAAAGTTGCTACTGTATTCATATCATAAACATGTTAGGCAGAAATACTTCACTTAAAACTTTATCATAAAAACATAGTCATGGACTTGCATGTTTTCTAAAAGGTCTTTAAATATAGTAACAAAAATTGAAATATCATAAAGTAGAAATGCTTTATACTAACATATATGCTACAAAATTAAGCGCATATTAACTTATTCTAACCTATAGTCTATGAAATTTAAATTGCAAACTAATCTATGCATGTGTCATGGTATTTTGAGTTGCCACTGTCAGCCATACAGGAGCCTTGCCATTACCTAGAAAAATAATAGTAGCACATGACTTGAGTATTTTAAGCCATACACAGGAGCCTTGCCTTTACCTTAGAAAAATAATGGTAGCACATGACTTGAGTATTTTAAGAAATATTCAATAAGCGACGTCACTATTAGGATTAGATGCAAACACATAGAATCATGAGTGAGACCTATCATATCAGTTTTAGAATACTTATACAAAAACTAATACAAAAATAAGTTTTGGAATGACTTGATCAGAATACTGGAGATGCATTTATATATACACAATTAGTTATTTTAGTTTTTTTATTTTTATACCTTCAAAATTTAACCCAACAAATATTATTTTAATTGTATGATTAAACAAGTTTTTAAGGTCAACAAAATGACAAACTTATTTTATTTCTTACCCAAGAACTTGTTTCCATTTTTAGTAAATTCTTTTCTAAAAAAGAAACTCAATCAAAAGAGTTTCTATATTGACATTAAAATGAGATTGAGGTGAATAATTTTTTGATATCCATATAGAGATCTAGTGAAGCAATATTTTTTAAAACAATAGAATATAGTCAAGAATTAAGAGAGCCAATACATGACTCAAACCTATTTCAAATTCGATACTCATATTCGGGATGCTTTGATACGCTCTCGCTAAAAGTCATGTAAGTTTAGATACAATAGCATGAAGGAGTATAAAAATTCTAACTAACACGCAAAAAATTATTAGATACAATAACTTACTAAAAACGCGATCGTACTCATTCTACCATTTTTTTCATACGTCGTGATCATCCATGTTTTTATCACGCGGGTTTTGGGCCTTGGGTAACAGATGGGGCCAACCCAAATATGACAGATCCTTTATTCTTCACCTGATTCCTTGCGCGATTTGTCATTTTCGATGCTGATTTTTGTCCTTTTTTTGCCTCAATGTTTGCCTTCCTTTCTTCCTTTTCCGGAGTTTTACAGCTAAAAAGTACCTATAATCACATATCTATGAACATTTAGGAAACCTAAAATCTTGACCTCGTTTACTGACGACGACGTGTATGAAAAGGGCACAAAACGTACCTTAAGTTGATGTGCAGTCGTCGAGAATCTCTTTAGCAGTATGATTCAAGTGTTTTGATGTCGGTTTCATCATCTTGAATTTGTTATCCTGATCACTTAATAACTAGGCTTTTCTTATTTTTATTTTTTTGGTTCACGGTTGTGATTCAAAATTTAAAAATGTTCTCTTACTCCCTTAAATATTTGAGTGTTACAACTTTTGTCCTAATCCTTCACACCTTCTCATTTATACTCAAAACAAAAAAACAAAAAAACAAAACTTTTTTTTTTTTTTTTTTTAATACTTCACTTTTAAGTTTATTAATTTTAAAAAACAACCATTTTATCATTTAATATCACTTAATGAACTGTATTTACTTTTTTTAATTAAATAATTATAAATTCTTTAGAATTAATGAAGCTCGAAAAAATTGATGCGTTAGTAGTTTTAGTGTTTTCGAAAGAAAAAAAAAAACAGCATTCAAACATATAACTTTTCGTAGGTTTTAAGTGATACAACTGACTTAGTTTAAGAGAATAAATTATTTTCAAAAAATAAAAGTTAAAATAATCTTAACATGTTACGATTTAGAAAATTTGTGTATAAGACAAAAATTATCATTCTATGAACCTTCGAGGAAAGCAAATTTAGTATTCATACTAATTTTCAATATTTATTTAATTAATTTAAATTTAGTTTAGCTAAATTTAATTTTGATGAAGAAAATTAGTTGGTTTGCCTGAGAGGTTCAAACCCCATAGCTAGCATTATAACAAAACACAAAACAAGTTGAAAATGTGTGTTATTTTAGTTTATAAAAAGTATTGATAAAGAGCCACAAGATGTGGTATCATAGTACCCTCTTGTGGTACTGGGGTTCCATTCAACCGATGTGCATTTTTCAAGCTAACCTCTAATAACTTAGATAAAATAAATGTTAGAAATATGTGGTTAAGTGCACTGAAACGAACCCTTAATGGGTGACTTACCCTCCTATAAGAACAGTGAAGAGACTTATGGACCTGATAGGGCTAGATTGTCCAAGCCATAGAATTGGCTAACTTTATGGTCCAACTAATTCACATCAAACGTCGTACCTGGATGTGCAAATCTAGTGTAGTGGTATCATAGTACCCTCCCACGGTACTGACCGGGGTCAATCTTCTAATGACTTACAGAAGAACCCCTAATGGGTGACTTACTCTTGTAATAGTTATGAAGAGGCTTAGACTTATGGGTTGTCTTCTAATGACTTACAGAAGAACCCCTAATGGGTGACGGGGTCAATCTTCTAATGACTTACAGAAGAATCCCTAATGGGTGACTTACTCTTGTAATAGTTGTGAAGAGGCTTAGACTTATGGGTTGTCTTCTAATGACTTACAGAAGAACCCCTAATGGGTGACGGGGTCAATCTTCTAATGACTTACAGAAGAATCCCTAATGGGTGACTTACTCTTGTAATAGTTGTGAAGAGGCTTAGACTTATGGGTTGTAATAGTTGTGAAGTAGGAGGTCTAATGGGTGACTTACTCTTGTAATAGTTGTGAAGAGGCTTAGACTTATGGGTTGTAATAGTTGTGAAGTAGGAGGTCAATCTTCTAATGACTTAAAGAAGACCCCCGAATCGGTGACTTAGTCTTGTAATAGTTGGGAAGAAGCTTAGACTTATGGGCTTGATAGGACTAGATTGACCAAGCCATAAAATTGGCTAACTTTATGGTGCAACTAAAACACACCGTACTTCCCCACATCTAGTGTAGTCATATCATAGTACCCTCCCACAGTATTGAATCGGCTAATTTTATGGTCCAACTAAAACACACCTACTTCTCGTGCAAATCTAGTCTAGTGGTATCATAGTACCCTCCCACGGTACTGAGGGGTTGGATTTCACGGATGTGCATTTTTCAAGCTTACTTGAAGGTGAATCGTACCTCTAATAGGTGCATTTTTCAAGCCCCTAACAAGTGCAATTTTTAAGCTTACTTGTAGGTGAATTGACTGTAATAGTAGTGAAGAGGCTTAGATTTATGGGTTAGTTTGACCAAGACATAGAATTGATAACTTTATGGTCCAACTAAGCACACATACTTCCCTCCTGGATATGCACATCTAGTGTAGTGGTATCATAGTACCCTCCCACGATACTGATCGGGCTTCGATTCCTCTAAATGGCTAAATTTATAGTCTAGATTGACATAGACATAAAATTGGCTAACTTTATGGTCAAACTGAAAGACACAGTACTTCCCTTCTAGATGTGCACATCTAGTGTAGTGGTATCATAGTACCCTCAAACTGAAAGACACAGTACTTCCCTTCTAGATGTGCACATCTAGTGTAGTGGTATCATAGTACCCTCGAACGATACTACACAGTACTTCCCTTCTAGATGTGCACATCTAGTGTAGTGGTATCATAGTACCCTCGAACGATACTTATAGGGCTTCAATTCCCCTAAATTGCTTAGTGCACCTAAAAGAACCCCTAACGAGTGACTTACTCCTTAGACTCATCGGCCTAATAGGGCTAGGTTGACCAAGACTTGGCTAACTTGGTCCAACTAAAACACACAATACTTCTCAACTGGATGTCCACATCTAGTGTAGTGGTATCATCGTACCTTCTCACGGTACTGACCGGGAAATTTTCCCAAAGAATCCCTAATGGGTGACTTACTCTCCTGTAATACTAGTGAAGAGGCTAAGACTTATGGGCCTAATATGGCTAGATTGACCGCCATAGAATTGGCTAACTTAGTGGACCAACACACAATACTTCCCTCCTTGATGAGCACATTTAGTGTAGTGGTATCATAGTACTCTCCCACAGTACTAACCGAGGTTCGATTTATTGGATGTGCATTTTTCAATCTTACTCGAAGGTCAATCGACTAATGACTTTTATAAAATAAAGAGATTACAAATAAGTGGCTAACGACACCTAGAAGAAACTATCATGGGTGACTTATGGGTCTTATAGGGAATTGGCTAACTTTATGGTCAAACTAAAACACACAGTACTTCCCTCCTAGATGTGCACATCTAGTGTAGTGGTATCGTAGTACCCTCCCACAGTACTAACCGGGATTGGATTCCCCTGTGCATTTTTCAAGCTTACTTGTAGGTAAATCTTCTAATAACTTAGATGAAATAAAGAGATCCTCTAATGACTTTGATGAAATGAAGAGATTAGAAATAAGTGGCTAAGTGCACTTAGAAGAACCCGAGTGACTTACTCTCTTGTAATAGTAGATAAGAGGCGTAGACTTATGGTGTTGATAGGGCTAGATTGACCAAGCTATAGAATATGCTAACTTTATGGTCCAACTAAATCAGACACTACTTCCCACTTGGATGTGCACATCTAGTGTAGTTGCGTCATATGAAGGGAATGAATTCTTCATCCACGTAGCGGAAGCATTGAGAACCGTTTTGATTTTTATTATGTATTAAAACAAAAGAAATAAATATGAGTATAAGAGCTTGAGGTTTCCTTATTTAGATTTACACGTTTTAATTAGTTAATATACACAGGTTTTATGAGAGATTTTTAAATAAAAGCTTGAGGTTTCCTTATGTAGATTTACACGTTTTAATTAGTTAATTAAATATCTTCCTTTGACCATTTTACAAACAGCAGGTCGAATGGATTAACAATTTAGTAGGTGGCTATTCTGAAGGAAATGACACATGTTTAGTTGGCCACTCTACAGTTATTTAAATAGGTGAAGGAAATGACTCATTTTAAGCAAAAGTCAAAATTGCAATTCTCTCTCTCTCTCTTCTTTTCGCATTTTTATTTTCTTCCAACAACTTCCGTCAAACGATTTCTTCTCACCGAAAAGGATTTGACTTGCCGATTATCCTTGCTGATTGTCTAAAAACAACAGAAAAACATTTTATTGGCAATGGTGAGAGTATGAGAAAAGAAATCACAAACAGTCTCACCTTCCTTCATATGAAGGGTCTCAAAGTCCTTGCGCAGAGCCTGTAGTTGTGCTCGTTTCACTATTGTATTTCCTTGGAATTTTTCTTCACTGAATCTCAAATTCCTTTCGAAGTTTCTTTATCCAAAATAGTCTCCAAAATTTAGTGATTGATGGCATGGAAAAGGTAGTTCTTAGCTCTTAAGTCTTTCAATTTTTGATCTACTACCTCCTTCTATTCATATGAGTAATCAGCATCATCTGCTACAGCAGAAATCCTAGACTCAACTATTTGCCAATATTCTATAGAGCGAAGAAAGTTCTCAATTAACATGCTCTAATGATCGTAGTGACCAACAAATTTTGGTATTGCTTGTCGAACAAAGCTACCTTCAGTAGTCATCTTTAACTGCAGCTGAAAGAGTCAAGGNGAATTGAATTTAATGAGTCATAATTATGTCATTGATTGTAGCATTATAGTTGACTTAATATCGCAATTATATACTTGCTATGATGTGTGATTATAATGCAGTGCGATATGATGTTATCTTGATTTCTAGAACCATGCCACCTAGAGGATGCAGAAGAGGAAGATGAGGAAGACGACAACCACCTAATAGAGGAATAGGAAGAGGTGGGAGTGAAGAGAGCCTACTTCGGGATTGTCGCCCCATTCCTCAATAATGCTCGACTTCACTATGACACATGTATATGCCACAGTGTAGCTTGCTTAGGCCACAGGGCCCAGGGGTTGTGGAGAACTAGTACCATTCCTTCCCATATAGTAGATTTTGAGAATATCCAATCTTTCTCGAGTAGACGTCATTTTGGCAAGCAGTTATACGTCTCCGTGAAGCGTCCGTTGATATAAAGACATGTGTCAGATATGGATACATCCAAACACATTCCTTTGGGAGCTACATCCTTTATTAAAACGAACATCTGGATCACTCTTGTCATTATAGAAACAAGGTAATTTAGGTTTAACTACCTAACATCTATGTCTAGCAAGATGTATTTGGGAAAAAAAAATTCAACAATGTCATTATTCTTTTTGTAAGTTATTAGTATTCGTTACATTAATTTTTTTTTTTTTAACAATTAAAGGCTGATATAACTCAACTAGTTAGAATATGTTGCTGTTAACCACAAGCTTGAACGTTACTTTCAACTTTTGACAATTCTAACCTCAAGGTTGTAGAGGTAGAGAAAACTCGTAGAGCATGTATGGACCTCCAAGTTTATGTCAATAATAAATCTTGAAACTCAATCATAACCTCAAAAAATTACACACAACAATGAATCTGCTTAATCTCGCTCTCATTTGAATCACAAAGAAACTATATATACAAAGATGCTATTATTTGAAACCTACTTGTAGAACTCTCATCAAATCTTATATCTTATTCAACCTTATCATGGTTGTGTTCTATGCGAGTCTAGAGATAGCTAATTTCATCATTGGGTAATCTAATCCTATTAGTTTAATTGAACCTCATCCCTCCTACTCAAATTGTGTAATTCACCCCCTCAAAGTTAGTTGGAGTTCTAGATGCACTCAGTTAATTGATCTCTAATCTTGAAACTCTAACAATAAATTATGAGCATACAAAATAATTCAACGGCGTGAACATGCACTCCAAAAAATAAAATTTGAAAAATTCTTCTAATAACATTTATATCTACGTGATAGAGTCATTTATACTTTGCCAAAAGTCTCAACTTCAATTAGAGCAACAAGATTCAAAATCAGAGTCGCGGGAGTCCTTAGACGTGTATTATCTCATAGTCATTTTTCTTGGAAGTTTTAGTTTATTCCTACAAGTATTTCTTCAAAAAATATTCAAATAGTTACTTAATTGCTCGGACTTGTTTGGGAACTTGGTTCCCTGTGAGAATATTTGCTAAAACCACCCCACCTAAATGGTACTATGACGGAAAATTTTGAGAAAATTTTGGGTTTGTTATTCGAAAAATTGTTGGTTCGTTCTTGAAATTTTTAATTTTTTATCCAAATTGCCCAAAGAAGTGGAGAACACCTAATTATACCGTTAAAAAATTAAATTTTAATATGAATTATAGAGTTACGAAAATGGAATAAAAATGTAGACAGAATCTTAATTTTAGAGCTCGAGAATCTGCGATGTGTGTTACAAGCTTGCTCAATCAAAGCATACAATTCCATCATGGCACCTACAAATAGGTCTTAGGGACAGGTTAGGGACAACGTTGAGCTTCCTACAATGTTTTTTGTGAGTTTTAGACTTTTGGTTACCATTTATCTTGAAATTCCATAAAATCAACGCTCTCTCGAAATTTTCAACTTTTAAAACTATCTTTTCTATTCTTTAGAACTATTTTTTCAATTATCAAACTATAAAGCTTATTTTTCTAATTTAATTTTTTAAATATTTTTTATTATTATTATTTTTTTCTTCCCAACATTGTGATTGAAAATTTAAAAATATTCTTTTATTCACTGTTTCAACTCCATGTCCTAATCCTTCACTCCTTCCTTCTTTCTACATATCCTTCTTTCTATGCTAGCTCTAGTGACATTTTTTTCTCCTCTTTTTGTCGTCGATGTCGATTTCTGTCCTTTTTCTTCCTCCCTGTTTGTCTTCCTTTCTTCCTCTCTGTTTGTCTTCCTTTCTTCCTTTCCCAGAGTTTTGTGGCTTAAATGTGTCTATAATCACAAATCTATGAACGTTTAGAAAACCCAAAATCTTGACCTCGTTTACCGACGACATATGAAAAGGGCACAAAATGTACCTTAGGTTGATGTGCAGTCGTTGAGGATCTCTTTAACTGTATAACTCGATTATTTTGACGTCGGGTTGATCGTCTTGTGTCTTTGAAAAAATTTGGATCTCTCTCTCTCCCTATGTTTCTTTCCTTTCTCTTTTCTCTTCTCTGCAGGTATTTTGGGTCGTGTGGCGATGGCTGAAGGTCAAGGGAAGCATCTGTGGTACACTAAGCTCACTTGTAGCTCGAAGTTTTCCTAGAAAGAATCCATTTAATATGACTTAAGTCGGAGTTACCTCATTCCTAACCAAGCTTAATATGACTTTAGTTCATTGCTAAAAGTAAAATTTAGTTCCTTTCTCATTGCTAGCAAAATTAATATTATTATATTTAATAGTTAAAATTTTAAATTACACTATAATTGATGAGTTTGTAAAGAAATTTACCGTAGGAATGTCATGACTTGAAATATACTATAAATTATATGGAATTAATATTAATATTCTTAAAAATATATAGATATCACCTCTCTTAATGAATAAAAATTGTATTACAACCTCTTTCATATGGATTTGCAGGAGTTAATTTAAAAAGTTCAGGATGTCTTGGGCTACATCCAGGATTAAAGTTGTCTTTCAAATGGTCATAACCGATGTATTGTGTTGCATTTGTTATCTCAATCATGTCAATGCTAACAAGGAGAACCACAATTAAAATAATCATGATTCCCTTCGACATGATGATTATCGATAACAAATACTAATACAAAAATAAATTTTGGAATGACTTGATCCGAGATATATAGAGTTGTATTTATATATACACAATTAGTTACTTTTAGTTTTTTATTTTTATCCCTTCAAAATCTAACCCAACAAAAACACGTTTAAATGGAATGGTTAAACAAGTTTTTAATGTTATTTTATTTCTTCAATATTGGAACACAAGAACTCATTTCCATTTTTAAGTAAATTATTTTCTAAAAAAGAAACTTAAAATAAATGCGATCTATCAAAGAAGTTCAAAGATACCACATTGATAATAAAATGAGAATGATGTGAATAATTTTTTGATATCCACGTAGAGATCTAGTGATATAATATTTTTTAAAATAATAAAATATAGTCAAGAATTACGAGAGCCAATACATGATTCAAACCTATTTCAAATTGGATACTCATATTCAAGAGCCAATAAAATATAGTCAAGATGCTTTGATACTCTCTTGCTAAAAGTCAGGTAAGTTTAGAAACAATAGCATAAGGTCAAAAAATTCTAACTAACTCTAAAAAAATATTTGTTACAATAGCTTACTAAAAACACTATCGTAGTCATTCTACGATGTTTTTCATACGTCATGACAGTCCATGTTATTAAAAGTCTAGAACTTTTTATCACGTGGGTTTTGGGCCTCAGGTCACCGATGGGGTTGACCCAAATATGACGGATCCTTTATTCTTGGCCCCATTCCTTGCGACATTTCTCTCTCCTCTATTTGTCATTTTGGATGCAAATTTTTGTCTTTTTTTTTTTTTTTCCTCTCTATTTGCCTTCCTTTCTTCCTTTCCTGGAGTTTCGCAGCTTAAAAGTACCTATAATCACATATCTATGAACGTTTAGGAAACCTAAAATCTCGACCTCGTTTACTGATAACGACTCGTATGAAAAGGGCACAAAACGTATCTTAAGTTGATGTGCGGTCGTCGAGAATCTCTTTAGCGATATATCTCGGGTGTTTTGACGTCGGTTTGATCATCTTGAAGTTGTTATCATGATCACTTGATAACTACTTTTCTTATTTTCATTTTTTCCCTTAATAGTGATTTAAAATTTAAAAATATTATTGTACTTACTTAAATATTTGAGTGTTACAACTCGTACTATATTATTTTGAATTTATCCTTCCCACCTTTTCATTTATACTAAAAATAAATAAATAAATATTTTTTTTAACTACTTCACTTTTTAAGTTTATTAAGTTTAAAAAACAACCACTTTTATCATTTAATATCATTTAAGGAACTTTATTTAACATTTATTAATTAAATAATTATAAATTCTATAGAATTCTAGGAGCTCACAAAAAAAAAATTGATGTGTTAAGAGTTTTAAGGTTTGTTTTAATTAAGCCAAAAAAAAAAAAAACAGCATCCAAACATGTAACTTTTCGTACGTTTGTTTTAAAAATTTAAAATAATCTTAACATGTTAGGATTTAGAAAATTTGTGTATAAGACAAATATTATCATTCTATGAACCTTCTAGGAAAGCAAAATTTAATTTCAATGAAGAAAATTAGCTGGTTTGCCCGAGAGATTCCGGGGGAAGACTTAAGATCTTTTGCACAGAATTACGCATGGGTTCGGAACCCCATAGCTAGCATCAGAAATATGTGGAGACCGTCTAATATTTTTTCAATTTCCACAATATATAATTGCTTTAAAAAACATCTAACTATTTATATTATCCGAATGTGTATATCTGTTGTTTAATGTTAGAAATATGTGGCTAAGTGCACTGAGAAGAACCCCTAATGGGTGACGAGGCTTAGATTTATGGACCTGATAGGGCTAGATTGACCAAGCCATAAAATTGGCTAACTTTATGGTCCAACTAATACACATTGTACGTCCCACCTGGATGTGCACATCTAGTGTAGTGGTATCATAGTACCCTCCCACGGTACTGACCGGGATTTGATTCCTCGGATGTGCAATTTTGAGTAGGTCAATCTTTTAATGACTTAAAGAAGAACTTCTAAACCTACTTGTAGGTCAATCTTCTAACGACTTAAAGAACCCATAATGGGTGACAGGTCAATCTTCTACTGACTAAAGAACCCATAATGGGTGACTTACTCTTGTTCTTGTAATAGTTGTGAAGAGCCTACAAGCATACTTGTAGGTCAATCTTCTAATGACTTAAAGAACCCCTAATGGGTGACTTACTCTTGTTCTTGTAATAGTTGTGAAGAGCCTACCAGCCTACATGCAGGTCAATCTTCTAATGACTTAAAGAATCTATAAGGGGTGACTTACTCTTGTAATAGTTGTGAAAAGGCTTAGACTTACAAGCTTGATAGGACTAGATTGACGAAGCCATAGAATTGACTAACTTTATGGTCCAACTAAAACACATAGTACTTCCCACTTAGATGTGCACATCTAGTGTAGTGGTATCATAGTACCCTCCCACGGTATTGATTAGGGTTTGATTTTCTAGATGTACATTTTTCAAGCTTACTTGTTGGTCAATCGCCTAATGACTACAGCTCACTCTGAAGAGGCTTAGACTTATGGGCTTGATAGGGCTAGATTGACCAAGCCATTGGATTGTCTAACTTTATGGTCAACTAAAACACACCTACTTCCCATGCAAATCTAGTGTAGTGGTATCATAGTACCCTCCCATGGTACTGAGGGGTTTGATTTCACAGATGTGCATTTTTCAAGCTTACTTGTAGGTGAATCGTACCCTAATAGGTGCATTTTTCAAGCTTACTTGTAGGTGAATTGTACTCCTAGTAGGTGACTGTAATAGTAGTGAAGAGGCTTAGATTTATGGGCTAAATTGATCCAGACATAGAATTGCTAACTTAATGGTCCAACTAAAACACACATACTTCCCTCCTGGATGTCACATCTAGTGTAGTAGTATCATACTACCCTCCCATGGTCCAGACTGGGGTTCGATCCCCGGATATGCATTTTCCAAACTTACTTGTAGGTCAACTAAGTACACTTAAAACAACCCCGAATGCGTGACCTACTCTTCTGTAATAGTAGTTTGGAGGCTTAGACTTAAGGGCTAGATTGGCCAAGAAATAGAATTGGTTAACTTTATGGTCAAACTAAAACACATAGTACTCCCCTCCTAGATGTGCACATATGGGCCTGATAGGGCTAGGTTGACCAAGCCAACTAACGGGTGACTTACTCTCCTGTAATAGTAGTGAAGAGGCTAAAACTTATGTGCCTAATATACTTTATGGACCAACACTCGGTACTTCCCTCCTGGATTAGCACATCTAGTGTAGTGGTATCCTTCGCTCTTGGATGAGCACATCTAATGTAGTGGTATCGTAGTACCCTCCCACGATACTAACCGAGGTTCGAGTTATTGGATGTGCATTTATCAAGCTACTTGAAGATCAATTGTCTAATGATTTTTATTAAATAAAGAGAATAGAAATAAGTGGCTAAGGGCACCTAGAAGAAACCATAATGGGTGACTTATGGGTCATACAGGGAATTGGCTAACCACCCATTATGGTTCATATAGGGAATTGGCTAACTTTATGGTCAAACTTAAACACATAGTACTTCCCTCTTGGATGTGCACATCTAGTGTGGTGGTATCATACTACCCTCCCACGGTACTGACCGGGATTGGATTTCCCAGATGTGCATTTTTCAAGCTTACTTGTAGGAAAATCTTCTAATAACTTAGATGAAATAAAGAGAAGAACCCGAAGGACTTACTCTCTTGTAATAGTAGATAAGAGGCCTAGACTTATGGGCCTGATAGGGCTAGATTGACCAAGCCATAGAATATGCTAACTTTATGGTCCAACCAAAACACACACTACTTCCCACTTGAATGTGCACATCTAGTGTACTAGTATCATATGAAGGGAATGAATTCTTCATCCACGTAGCGGAAGCATTGAGAACCGTTTTAATTTTTATTATGAATTAAAACAAAAGAAATAAATATGAGTATAAGAATTCTATTTTGTAGAAACCCTAGCTTGCAAGACTTTTTGAAGTAATCAAACCATGCAAACGTTCTTCCACATTCCACAAGATCTTCCTTGCTATGATTCGAACACAAAGCCAAGGCTTGTGGGAGCCTCTTGAAAGAAAATCCCAAAGGGATTGGAGAAGAAAAAGAGTTTCGAGAATTCTCTAGAGATGTAATTACATTCTCGAGAGAAAGTGGGAGAGATTGATGTGTCTTTTGCTCAACCCAAGGGTCCTATTTATCGGGACTTTGAGAATATTTGTCAAATAATATATTAGGATATAATACCTTATACAAATCATATTTAGATATTATATGATATCGTAATATTTAATTATTCGAATCTCATTCAAATTTAAAAAATATTTTTATTTAATATATCAAAATATATTAATTGGTTTAATATTTAATGGTATTAAATACAATAAATATATTTTTCCTTTAATATTTATAATATATTAAATATTAATTTGAACTCTTCAAATTAATATATTTTTCTTTATTTATATTTAACCTATCTAATATATTAAATATTAATTTCAACTCTTCAAATTAAAAATATTTGAAGAACGAAATGGAGAATGAAGAACGAAGCAATCAGGTGTTGAGAAACAACTATAGGGTGTGGACTATTGAGACGCAAGGTACAGACTTTAGAATTAAGTCCATGACATGGTTGTGGACTATTGAGACGCAAGATACAGGCTTTAGAATTAAGTCCATGACTCTATTGTGAGAAAAGGGTAAGAGAGAGAGGGTTCAATGGTAACTATGGAGAGATGAACAGTGGAGGAAGAAGATGTCAGAAACAAAGAATGCAAGTTTCTTTATACCAAGAAAAAAAGAGGGGCAGAGCGAAGACACTTGAGTTTGCCTATGTGTTCTAGTACCATTCGAATATTTTGAAATTCGAATGGGAAATAAGTTTCAAGAGACTACAAATATTTTGAAATTCGAATGGTAAATAAGTTGTCCTCCTCAAAGGATAACTCTATGTAGATTGGCTTATAATTCATGAAGATTGAATCTAGAGTTTCATGGATGTCAAATCAACAACTTTGATAAAGAAACCAGCTTGGATAGCCACTATAATTCATGAAGATTGAATCTAGAGGACAACCCCTTTGGGTTGAGCAAAAGACACATCAATCTCTTCCACTTTCTCTGGAGAATGTAATTACATCTCTAAAGAATTCTCGAAACTCTTTCTTCTTCTCTAAACCCTTCGGGATTTTCTTTCAAGAGGCTCCCACAAGCCTTAGCTTTGTGTTCGAGTCATAGCAAGGAAGATCTTGTGGAATGTGGAAGAATGTCTTGCAAACTAGGATTTCTAGAAAGGTAGAATTCTTAAACTCATATTTATTTCTTTTGTTTTAATTCATAATAAAAATTAAAACGGTTCTCAATGCTTCCTTACGTGGATGAAGAATTCATTCCCTTTATATGATACCCAAACACTAGATGTTCACATCCAGGTGGGAAGTAGTGTGTGTTAAAGTTGGACCATTAAGTTAGCATATTCTATGGCTTGGTCAATCTAGCCCTATCAGGCCCATAAGCTTAGGACTCTTATCTACTATTACAAGAGAGTAAGTCACTCAGGTTCTTCTAAGTGCACATAGACACTTATTTCTAATCTCTTCATTTCATCTAATCATTAGAAGATCTCTTTATTTCATCTAAGTTATTAGAAGATTTACCTACAAGCAAGCTTGAAAAATGTACATCTGGGAATCCAATCCCGGTCAGTACTGTGGGAGGGGTACTATGATACCACTACATTAGATGTTCACATCCAGGAGGGAAGTACTGTGTGTTTTAGTTTGACCATAAAGTTAGCCAATTCCCTATCAGACCCGTAAGTCACCAATTATGGTTTCTTCTAGGTGCCCTTAGCCACTTATTTCTAATCTCTTTATTTCATAAAAGTCATTAGACGATTGACCTTCAAGTAAGCTTGAAAAATTCACATCCAATAAATCGAACCTCGGTTAGTACCATGGGAGGGTACTATGATACCACTACACTAGATGTGCTCATCCAGGAGGGAAGTACTGTGTGTTGGTCCATAAATTTAGCCAATTCTATGGCGGTCAATCTAGCCATATCAGGCCCGTAGTCTTAGCCTCTTCACTACTATTACAGGAGAGTAAGTCACCCATTAGGGGTTCTCCAAGGAAATTTCCCGGACAGTACCGTGAGAGGGTACTATGATACCACTACACTAGATGTGGACATCCAGTTGAGAAGTATTGTGTGCTTTAGTTGGACGAAGTTAGCCAAGGCTTGGTCAACCTAGCCCTATCAGGCCCATAAGTCTAAGTAGAAAGTCACTCGTTAGGGGTTATTTTAGGTGTACTTAGCCATTCAGGGGAATCGAAGCCCGATTAGTATCGTGGGAGGAAACTATGATACCACTACACTAGATGTGCACATCCAGGAGGGAAGTATATGTGTTTTAGTTGGACCATAAAGTTAGCAATTCTATGTCTGGGTCAATTTAGCCCATAAATCTAAGCCTCTTCACTACTATTACAGTCACCTATTTGGGTTATTTGGGGTACAATTCACCTATAAGTAAGCTTGAAAAATGCACCTATTAGGGGTACGATTCACCTACAAGTAAGCTTAAAAAATGCACATCCGTAGAATCGAACCCCTCAGTACCATGGGAGGCCCATAATGCTGGCTATGGTGTTCGAACCCATGCGCACTTTCGTGTGGAAGATTTTAAGTCTTCCTCCTTAACCTCTCGGGCAAACCAGCTAATGGGCACACTTCTATGCAGAAGATCTAAATTTAAATTAATTAAATAAATATTGAATATTAGTATCAATACTAAATTTACTTTCCGAGAAGGTTCATTCAATGATAATTTTTGTCTTACTAATTTTCTAAATCGTAACATGTTAAGATTATTTTAACTTTTGTTTTTTGAAAGTAATTTATTATCTTAAACTAAGTCAGTTGTATCACTTAAAACCTACGAAAAGTTACATGTTTGAATGCTGTTTTTTTTTCGGCTTAATTAAAACAAACATTAAAACTACTAACACATCAATTTTTTCCTCCATTAATTATGTAGAATTTATAATTATTTAATTAATAAATGTTAAATACAGTTGCTTAAGTGATATTAAATGATAAAAGTGGTTATTTTTTTGAAACGACCCAAAATTTTCTACTTAATTTAGGTCGCTACTGTATACGTACTATAAACATTGAATGCGGAACACTTCATTTAAATTCCATAAAACATAACCTTTAACTTAAAACACAGCTATGGACTTACGTGTTTTGAAAACATCTTTAAAACGACACAACAAAAGATTCGAAATAAAATAAATAAGCGTTTAAGTTTAAAACATCCTATTCTATCCTAAGTCTAAGAATATAAATGTCACTATCCTATGCATGTGCCATGATCTTGAGTTGCGATGCCGTCGTCAGCCGTACAGAAATGCCTTGCCTTAACCCGAAAAATGTAGTAGCATATGGCTTGAGTATTTAAAGAAATACTCAATAAGTGACCCCACTATTGGGGTTAAATGCAACAATCACATGCAATGAAATGATGGGACCTATCTTTCATTTCGTTTCGTTTCATTTCGTTTTGTTTCGTTTCGTTTTCCCTATGGTGCAATCCTAACGATAATCGTGGACGTGTACCATATACTCTACACGCAGCCCATACGTGCGAGTATGGGCTCACCAGCTAGTTCGCACACCGCTGGGCCACTGTCCTTAGCCGGTGGGCATGCTCTGGGGGTTCACCGGGACCCGTTAAAACTAAAATCGTCACGGCAGCGCTATGTCCCATAACGATCGTTGTCCTGCCATTTGGATGTACGCGTCCGTACCCTCGTGATGGGATAGAGGTATCCCCCCAAATGCATGGTCACACAATATGCATGAGGTCCCACTAGTCCTACAGTCATCATTTAATGAACATAACCCCATGTCACGTTTTCATGCTTACATGCCATTCTCATTCTCATTTCGTTACACATCATTCATATTCCTAGCGGGGTTATGTATCATGCAATTTACCGTATTTCATGTCATACAATTCATTCAGTTACATTCCAATACTCATACAACAAGCCATAATCGTACAAAAGCCACACATCGTCACATGCATTCATATCACATCAACTAGACAGCATAAATAACATACATTCACGTTCACATGATTTCGTACTTAAGCACAATAATCTAGCATACAATGTATCATATCATAACCAAGTCATAACGTAAACACTTCATAGTCATATCGTTCTCTAACTTACCATAGCCTTAACGTTCTTATACCTATCACAGACATATCATTACGTGACGTACCTTAGTCATATCGTCATAAGAACGTACCCTAACGCTATCATTCTATCAATCTATCACAAATCTACCTTTCTACCCATAACCTCATCGTATTCTTTCATCAATCTCTCCTATCCATAGCACTCCAGTATGTAACCTAACTCTAACGTTTCATGAACGTTTCTTACTCCTATCGTTACATTTCGTTTTGTGCATCCTTCTCGTACCTTATCTCAAACATATCCTTGAGCACATCGTACCATAATTATTATCATACAAACCACATATTATAACATAACATAACATATAGGAAGCATATCGATTCACAGACAATTCACACATATTAATATATATGACACGTACAGAACCACAGGGCACGTGTCAACATCAAATATAACCATGCCGATAGTAAGGCCACTTACCTGGCTAACTTAAGTCGTTGTCACGTATATATCCTTACTGAAAGTTTGATTCCGTCCCTTGAAATCCAAGTCAACCTATGTGAGCCCATGACATCAGTTTCAAGTTTGAACTCTATACAATTATTTGTCTAATTTACCTTGTTAAAATTCTGATATTTACCGTTAGACAGAATTTAATGGAGTTTCATGCCCTCGATATCTCCTGTTATATTTTTAAATTCTGTTTAACAAATCTTCCCTCAATTTTCCCTCCTCCCTCTTTGTAATTATATTCATTCCCATCCTGTAAATAGATTCTCAGTTCTGTAAACATCTGTAAATAAGATATTACTCTAACTCTATATTTATTTTCATTCTGTAAACAAATATTATTGGTCAATTTTAATTTGGCTACAGATGGATGGATCTGCCAACTAAAATTTTATTGATAATAACCTTATTTCCTCTAACTTCCGATGCTAACGAAAATCTAATTAATTGAATATGAGATCTGATTATTAAGATCTGGTAAAATATGAAAGAAGATTTGACCTCAATTAATTTCTTATAACTGACAAAAATCTCTAAATCTACCATATGCTCAAGCCATTTTGCCTTCTTCTCAAATCTGATGTTCTGTTTCTTTCTTTCTTGGCAATTGGCGTAAGATGGGTGAGATAATTGTGGGAAGGGATGAGAGGTTAGTGGAGAGAGAGGTTGGGAAAGATTTTTTTTTAATAATCATAATCATAATAATTAATTAATTATTATTATTATTTTAACTATGTTTTTTTTATTTGTTTATTTATTTTTGGGCTATTACATTTTTTTTTTAAATTAATAAAATTAAAAGTGAAGTAGTTAAAAAAAAAAAAATTGGGAATATAAATGAGAAGGTGTGAAGGATTAGGACTAAGTGAGTAAAAGAATATTTTTAAATTTTGAATCACATATGTTAAGGGGAAAAAATGAAAATAAGAAAAGTCGAGTTATTAAGTGATCATGATAACAAATTCAAGATGATCAAATCGACGTCAAAACACCCGAGTTATACTGGTAAAGAGATTCTCGACGATCGCACATCAACCTAAGGTACATTTTGTGTCCTTTTCATACGCATCGTCGTCAGTAAACGAGGTCGAGATTTTAGGTTTCCTAAATGTTCATAGATATGTGACTATAGAAACTTTTAAGCCGCGAAACTATTGGAAAGGAAGGAAGGAAGGCAAACAAAGAGGCAAAAAAGGACAAAAATCGCATTGAAAATGACAAATAGAGGAGAGAGAAATGTTGCAAGAGAATCGCGCAAGTAATCGGGTGAAGAATAAAGGATCCGTCATATTTGGGTCGGCCCCATCTTTGACCCGAGGCTCAAAATCCGCGAGATAAAAAGTTCTAGACTTTTAATAACATGAACTGTCATCATGTATGAAAAACATTGTAGAATGACTAGGTTAGCATTTTTAGTAAGCTATTGTATCTAATATTCTTTCCGAGTGTTAGTAGAATTTTTATAATCCTTTATGCTATTGTTTCTAATAATTTTTGGAGTGTTAGTTAGAATTTTGAAGGAATAAAAATAAAATCTAAAAATAACTAATTGTGTATATATAAATGCATCTCCACCATTTTGATCAAGTCATTCTAAAATTTATTTTTGTATTAGTTTTTGTTATCGATAATCATCATGTCGAAAGGAACCATGATTATTTTAATTGTGGTTCTCTTTGTTAGGATTGACATGATTGAGATAACAAATGCAACACAATACATCGGTTACGACCCTTTGAAAGGCAACTTTAATCCTGGATGTAGCCCAAAACATCCTGAACTTTGTAAATTAACTCCTGCAAATCCATATGAAAGAGGTTGTAATACAATTGAACGTTGTAGAGGAGGTTATTCCAGCGATAATGATGAAAAAGTTGTTGTAGACGATAATGCATCGAGTAGCCCAGCAATGGATCGTGACGGAGAACCTAGTGTAATAAACTAAATTATTGTTCTTTTATTCAAATTTTTTATTCATATGGTATTTTAAAGAATATTAATATTAAATTCATATATTTTTAAGAATATTAATATTAATTCCATATAATTTCTATATTTCAAAGTCATGACATTCCGAAGGTAAATTTCCATCCATCATAGTGTAACTTAAAATTTTAATCATTAAATATAATAATATTAATTTTGCTAGCCTCAAATTAATAAATAATTCAAGGATTTATTTTGTGGACATTTAAATACTCTTCACTGAGAGAAGTACCTCCTCGACAATAGATGAACTAAATTTTACTTCAGCAATTAATAAGGTCGATTTCAGCTTGGTTAGGAATGAGGTGACTCCGACTTAAGTCATATATTAAATATATTCGTTCTAGGAAAACTTCGAGCTACAAGCGAGCTTAGTGTACCACATAAATATTTGGTTGACACACCACTAGATGCATACAAGAAACATGAATTCAGGTATTGAATGGTTAGGTCAATCTCTTCAATTTATGACTGTTTCTCAAAGATACCTGTTTCCATTACCGATTCATTTTATGGAGTATATTACATAAATTTTGTTGTCAAAGTCGCAATTATATATCGCTTCTACTTATATTTATTCGACCATTTGCCCAATTTAAAAGTGATTTTTAGTGGCTAACTAAGATGAATCAAGGCCAAAATTGTCCGTTTATATCTAAAATTGGAGAAATTATTTTTGAAAGCTACCACAAGGGTATAGACACCTCAAATTGTTGTACCATGAGATATATGAGAGAAAAATAATAAAAGTATTTTAATGATTTCTTAGGCATGTCATTTTTAAAATATAATGACATTGTTGTGTAGTAGTAGTTTCACAATTAATTTATTTTAAAATTGACACAAATGTACATGTATACATACATATATAACTTTAAGTTTATGTTGCTAGAAAATCTTTATTTTTGGTGCATTATTTCATGCATTTTTCATATTAGATTTGAGTATGTGGATCAGTATTAATATATTTACATCGATAATTTAGGTATGGAGTACGGCCACCATTAGAACGAAAGGATCTCTCGCATATCGGCGAGTATTACCTTAGGGCCCTTCTCATGTATCATAGTGACTTGAGGCGCCCCTCATGCAAGATCGATGAAGGATCGAGATATACATGAAACCTAGAGCCAAGAAAAAAAAAGTCCTTAAGTTTTGAACCTAAGAGGGATTGAGTACTCCTTAAAAGAAGTATACTGAGAGTAGTTGAACAATGACTTACCAAGTTGGTATAACCGTTTAGCCATGAGTGATCGTTAAAAATAGTTATGAGCACATAGCCTAAGTTTTTGTTCATAGGATTAAGTCGTACGAGACCTACAAGTAGATTGTTTGCTGAGTGATTCAGTGACTTACCAAGTTGGTATAGGTGTTTAGTCATGGGTGATCGTTAAAAATAGTTATGTGCACATAACCTAAGTTTTTGTTCATAGGATTAAGTCTGACGAGTCCTACAAGTAGGTTGTTTGCTGAGTGATTTATACTTATCCCATGTTATTCTTCTTTTTCTGAGATAGAGTATAAACCACTGTCGACGGTGGGAGCAAGCTGAGCCTGCTGCAAGGGTACTCTTTAGATCTAGCCATCTTCCTAAGCCATCTTCCTACTTGTCATTTTATTTATTACTTTTTGAAACTGATGTATTTTTAGAAAACTGTTTTTATTTGACTTTGCTTTGAGTATATTACCTTTGAACTATTTTTATGTCCCTTCTTGAACTATTTTTATGACCATTTTTTAATACATATTTAAATTTTAAATTCCTCCTGTCTCTTATCTTACAAAAGAAAATTGTACGGTCCTTTTTACCATGGAGTATACGTGGCTACCTGTGATTCGAGGTATTGAAAATCGGGCCTAGATAGTCAGTGTGTAGCCAGTGTGTAGTCAATGTGTCGCCTGCAATTTGGCTCATAGTGTACCGTCAATGTTTTTCGGCGATCGTCGAAGTTTTCCTCATGCAAAAACATGCTCCACGGCACGCCAAAATTGCCCAGCCATCGCCACACGACCCAAAATACCTGCAGATAAGAGAAAAGAGAAAGGAAAGAAATAGAGGGAGAGAGAGAAATCCGAACTTTTTCATCGAGACATAAGACGATCAACACGACGTCAAAATAATCGAGTTATACAGCTAAAGAGATCCCTGACGACCGCACATAAACCACGCATCGTCGTCGGTAAACGAGGTCGAGATTTTGGGTTTCCTAAACGTTCATAAATCAATCTCCTAATGGAGGAATGCTCAATTATTCTTTGTTGTAAGATTCGGCTATATCAATTTGAACAGCATCAGCCACAACTATAAATATTGAACACCACTTATTCATGAACAAAGTAAGTTTGATGAAACTATGTATCAAAGGTGTTCCGGAATGAGGTGTGGAGAAGTGTTTCCTTCAAATATAGTTCCAATTAAGAATGTCAATGAAGAAGAATTGCAAAAGGTTGGAAGGTTTGCTGTGGAAGTGTATAACAAGAATGGTGAACGTCTCATATACTTGTGTGTGGTGAATGGTCTGTCTTATACGATTAATGGAGGTAGAATAAGAATTTTTATTATTGTGATAGAAGCTATAAATGAAGATGATATTCCTTGGTCATATATTGCAAAGGTGGAGTACTATGTGTTTAATCCTATAATGTCCCGACTATCATTATTTGAAGATGTCCTCAAGGAGTTCAATAAGCATTAGACTGCTCTCCCTGCTTACACTAAGCCCTCTCTCTATTTATGGAGGTGTTAGTGTCTCTTAACTATTAAAATAGCATAGATCACAATAAAATAATCACATAATTTTATATATACACTTACCTTTTCATTTGGTCAAACTCAATTATGCATATTAAGGTGTTAGTGTCATACACTTACCTTACCTCAAAATAATCACATACTTCTCTATGTATGGAGGTGTTAGTGTCATACACTTACCTTGTGGCTAAGTGAATAGATCTACAACCGCGACCAACCTGCAAGCCAAGATCCACTACACAAAATAACCGAAATCTGCAACCTGCAAGCCAGCCCAAATCTGCAACCTGTAACCAACACGCCTGTAGCAAGCAACCCGTAATCAGCGCCTCATTGTGCCACATGTGGCGCTTGTAGCAAGAAACTCCCGTTTACGCGGCTCAGTTAGCTCGCTTGGCTTTTACTTGGCTCTGCAACTAAGAAATCAGTCCCTCAGCTCGATAGAGGAAATTTTGCTCAATTTTCATCGTTCCGACCATTTTCAAGATAAAATTGATCTTGTTTAAGAAAATTAAGGTAAATATGAGGTTCAATTTTACGATTCAAGTTAAATTGAGTTAAGGAATTTTAGTTACTAACGAAACAAGATAACATTATAATAAAAAATGACAACCGACAATACTTGGAGAAATTTCAAGGGACGAAAAGCAAACGTACTTGAATATTAGGGAAATGTCAGTTAAGGCCAACCAAGTAGGTGACACTTCTATTGATTTGGTTATAAATTGTATGTTTTATGATGACATGTGGACGTGGCTTCGCATGTGTCGTATACTCATATATTTGGATGATAATGAAATGATGTGTACGATATGATATGTGAATGTTATGTTATACGTGATCAAATGATATGTTTACAATATGATGTGTTAAGATATTATATGCTTGACGACATGCTCGTGATGTGATTTTTGAATGTTATGATATATGATGTGATATAATATGTACATAATATGATATGATATGTTAGAAGACATGATAGTTTATGATATGTTTGAAGACATGATAATGCATAACTTCGATAAATGCATGAGAAATTATGATAAAATGATATAATATAAAGAAAAATGTTAGAGTTGTTATACATGTAATGAAAGCCACAGATATAATATAAAGCCATGGATACCCCTTCTTCTTTTATGATGGTACAGACGCGTACACTACGAGGCAAGGAAACAATCATTATATTTATTATAATACTACAATGGTTGCTATTCCTAACAGGTGTCAGACATTAACAACTCCTAAGGAATGCTCACCCGACAAGAAAGAGGCCTAAGAGGCCTGCGAACCGACTGGTGGGTCCATACTCACATGTGTTGACCGTGTGTAGAACAGTAAATACACACCCAGTTAAATTGCTTAGGATAGCCGTGATAAATTTAATGAAGATAAGTTTGCAGAAGGAAGGAAACTTAGTAATTTATTAGGTGAAGAATGACTATATTTATCGCCAGTACAATGTTTAACCAAAGATAAAAATAAAATTCTGACTGAAATCAGAATATCATACCAAAACAAAGAATCTGACCTAAGATCATATCTATGATCTGATATCGGCATAAGATCGTATCAGTAATCTAATATTAAGAAACTAAAACATAAAAAGAGCAACTAAATCTTTTTCAACATTCCTTCCTAGACTGATGATGCACTCTTTAGATCAAACTTCAGGATCTTGATAGACACCAAGCAACATGTATAGCATCTCAAACACAACTCGAGTCAAAGGTTTTGTCATGATATCAAACTCTTGCTCTTTAGTATGACAATGTTGTAACATCACAGTTTCACCTTTACTAAATCACGGAGGAAGTGGAAACGATCATTAATGTGTTTGCTTCGATAGTGGAAGACTGAATTTCCGGTCAGCTTAATAGTGGAACTATTATCACAGTACACCATCGTAGCTCCAATTGGGATATGATAGAGCTTTTCCAGCATCCTTCTTAACCATATGGTTTGGCAAGCACAAGCTGCAGCAGCAATGATTTCAACTTCAGTAGTGAAGAGTGTGACTACGAGTTGCTTCTATGAGGACCATGAAACAGCTCCTGAACTTAGCAAAAATGAATAACCTGACACACACTCATCTCAAATCTTTTCTCTATTGACATGCTCTAGTCCAGCATCTGATACAACTTAAAAGCAAAATTCACTACTAGTGATTCATCTCCATCGCACCCAAGTGACTCGCACATCATCTCCGCTAGTTCCTGTTTCACCATGTTGAATTTGAACCCGACGTCGTGTTCTTTCGCCAGCTAACTCTGTGACTCGCCGACCTTTTTTAACCTCTCATCTCCACCGTTGTCCGCCACAACCGCCGTCAATTTCATGACAACCTTCTCTTCCTGATGACCTAAGAGAAGGGGAATTAGATTCATATGCTGACCTCCCTTCCTGATATTAAAATCCACACCGTGTAGTTTTCGATCATCTTCCTCTATCGCCTCAAGAATCGCAAGATTCATCGCAATGAAAGCAAGCTTAAAGCAACCAGAAACATCGTAAAGCGACTGAGTCGCTACCGAATGTTCATTGCCAAAAATCTACACCATAGGTGGCGAAAATTTTGTTAGATTTATCCACGATTTTAGAGCGAAAACCATATACTCTGCTAATCTCTACATAGAACTACCTCTCGCATTCGAAATCTTAACAACCGGTGCAAGAATCTCACCACAACCTCCAATTTACCCTTAGAAATGGTCGTTGCAACCTCGATTACAGACTGTTTTCAAGAATTGGAAGACGGAGAAGCCACATAGGACGACATAACGAAGAACAAGAAGATGAAGCAGAGGTAGTTGGTGAAGACAAAACTGGCTTCTGATTTGGCGGCGCTGTCAAACTAATTAGCTTATACATCGTCTCACACCAAGCACTAGTCGAACTCGTAATCACAGACGCAGCATCACTTCCATCATTGTCGTCGCTATCTTTAAGAAGCTATTTCTCCAACTCCTAAAGGAGTGATTCATCATCTTCTTCTTTGAGTCCAGAATCTACAAATCCGGAGGTCCACCGCCAGTGAAACCTAACTACATCTCTGCTAATCCTCTGTCTGATGTACTTTTTCAATCCTTCAAATCTCCCTTGATCACATAAGCAGAAGGTTGTGCCACATAAACCTCCTCATCCGAGCGGTTTTCTCTTTCTGCCACTCCGTTTTGCTGTGGTCTGCAAGTTGTAGTGAATTATCGATGTATTCCATGATTTGAGCACAACTCAATAAACTCAGTAGATGTGAACTCTCGACCTCTATCAATTCTCAAACCTAAAATATTTGTCCTAGTTTCTTTGTCCACCTTTCTTTTGAAAAGTTATAACATTCTGAAGGCTTTCTATTTCAAACAAACAATATGTTGAGTCCTCCTTTTGTTCTACCATCTCTTCAACAGATGACAACATATGACATGAGAAGCAATGGTATAGGAGTTTCAGTACATGAGCTTGTGATTCCTTTCCCTTACTCTTCTTGGGACATTCATACTTAAAATGACCAAGGTCATGATAGTTAAAACACTCAACATGAGTTTTGTTAAAACCTAGTCTCCCATATCCTCGTCCTCTACCTCGAATTGTGCCACCTCCACGATTTGTTCTCCCTGTATTGCTGTCAACAGTGATCTTCAATGTCTACTCTTCCACATTATGTCTTTGCAATTCATTAATGGTCATGATGTCCAAATCGTTGGATTCTCTATTGCAGCAAGCTATGTAATCTAACTTTGAAGTCATGGAGCGCAGGATTTTCTCAATAATGCTAACATCACTCATCTTTTCACCATGAAAACGCATTTTGTTGGCAATGGTGAGAGTATGAGAAAAGAAACCAGAAACAGTCTCACCTTCCTTTATATGAAGGGCCTTAAAGTCCTTGCGCAGAGCCTGTAGTTGTGCTCATTTCACCATTGTATTTCCTTAGAATTTTTCTTCATTGAATCCTAAATTCCTTTCCAAGTTTCTTTATCCAAAATAGTCTCCAGAATTTAGCGATTGATGGCATGGAAAAGGTAGTTCTTAGCTCTTAAGTCTTTAAATTTCTGATCTACAACCTCCTATTCATATGAGTATTCAGCATCAAGCAGAAATCCCAGACTCAACTACTTGCCAATATTCTATGGAGCGAAGAAAGTTCTCAATTAACGTGCTCCAATGATTGTAGTGACCAACAAATTTTGGTATTGCTAGTCGAAGTGCCTTCAGTAGTCATCTTTAGCTGCGGTTGAAAGAGTCAAGGCTCTGATACCAAATGATAAATTTAATGAAGATAAGAAAGAGACAAGACTCTGATACCAAATGATAAATTTAATAAAGGTAAGTTTGAAGAAGGACGGAAATTCGGTACTTTATCATGTGAAGAATGACTATATTTATAGTCAGTACAATGCTTAACAGAAGATAAAAATAAAATCCTAACAAAGAGCAGAATGTCATGCCAAAACAAAGAATTTAGCTTAAGATCAAATCTATGATCTGATACGGACATAAGATCATATTAGTGATCTAATATTTAGTAACTAAAATATAAATATAGCAACTTAATCTTTTTCAACAAGCCGCCTAAGGAATATAGACTGATATGATAAGTCCCGTTCATGATTGTATGTGCTTGCATCTAACCCTAATAGTGAGGTCACTTATTGAGTATTTCTTAAAATACTCAAGCCATGTGCTACAATTATTTTTCTAGGCAAGGGCAAGGCTCTTGTGTATGACTGATAGTGGCAACTCAAAATACCATGACACATGCATAGGTTAGTTTGCAATTTAAATTTCATAGACTATAGGTTAGAATAAGTTAATATGCACTTAATTTTGTAGCATATAGGTTAGTATAAAGCATTTCTACTTTATGTTATTTCTATTTTTGTTACTATATTTAAAGACCTTCTAGAAAACATGTAAGTCCATAACTATGTTTTTATGATAAAGTTTTAAGTGAAGTATTTTTGCATAACATGTTTATGATATGAATACAGTAGCAACTTTAGATTAATTAGAAATCAAGGGTCGTTACCATTGGTATCAAAACTCTAAGTAACAGATCCTTTAGACTAGCCTATGATGTAGGCTTGGCATGTTCCATGGTCCAACTGTTAATGCCCTGTCTCCGTCAATGTGTATACCATGCATAAGAAAAAGAAATATTTTAAATGACACTTAGTGTGATTGTTTCTTAGTATTAATTGTAATATAGAATTGAAGTTAATGAGGCATAATTATGTGATTGATTGTAGCATTATAGTTGACTTAATATCGCAATTATATGCTTGCGATGACGTGTGATTATAATATTGTGCGATATGATGTTATCTTCATGTCTAGAACCATGCCACCTAGAGGACGTAGAAGAGGATGACGAAAACCACCTATTAGAGGAAGAGGAAGAGGTGGGGGTGAAGAGAGCCTACTTCAGGAAGGTTTAGTCACTAGGACGAAAGCAACTGCACCGCCTCAAGTTGTACCAGCAACTGCGCCACCTCCAGCAACACCAGCAGCTGAGATAGACTTGTAAGGATCGGGCTGTCTCGATGACTCCAAAAAGGACGGGTAAATTTTTCTCAAAATAAAACAATTAAAGTTTAAAACATAATTTATATTATAATAAAATAGTGTGCACACATTAGTAATTTAAAGTACGGCATAAGGTTAAAAAAAATAAAGGAACGGACACAAAACATTTTAAAACAAAAGGGTTGAGAACAACGGGTGAGGCTTGTCTATGGCACTTGCTCCAGAATCCCCTATCGACCTCGACCAGCTCCTTATTATTTGAAAAAAAAAAGGAGATTAAGGAATGAGTACAAAGACTCAGTAAACAACCCAGTTGTAGGCTCTTAATCGTGTCCTTGATATGCAAGGGTATCACACTCTTTCTTGTCTTGTTTTTGTGTCTTGTTCTTATTGTAAGTACTTAGGCCCCCTAGTTCTTGTTCTTGACTTGGGGTTCTTATCACGATCTATTCTGAGGACCTTGGTCGTTGGATTCTGAAACCTTGGCTATCCTTTAAGGGCCTTAGTACTATGATTTTTGGTTCTTGTCCTTAGAACTAATGTCTTGATCCATGTTCTAGTCCTTTATATTTCTCTGGTTCTTGGTACTTTCTAGGTTCTTGTTCTGTTATTGGTTCTTTTCCCAAGACACTCCCCCTAGGATTTACGGCACTAGCCATGCACCTGACAACCTGTGCACAAGGCTTCATGTGTTCACAGCAACACAGTCTTAACCTATGTCCAAGGCTTTATGCATTCCAAGCGACGTAGTCTGAACCTGCATCTTAGGGATTGCCCTTCGATACGATCAGGATGCCATGTTCATGTATGTGCCCGCATCTTATGGTCGGTGCATACATGAACATGGCATCCTGAAAATTTTTGGGTACCCATAACATGGTGCAGGACATCTCATCTAGGTGAGGGAAATGAGGCCAAACATGACATCCTGCAAAGGAAACATGGTGTAGAGCATCCCATCTAGAAGAGGAAACTTGGGCCTCTGAAAGCACTGCATGGTCGGAGGTCATGACTCACTTTGGACATGATTAGAGTATTACCTATCATTCTTGAGTTTCTGAGTCTTAGGACCTTAGCCCCTTCTTCTTGAGTGGTACCTACCATTCATTTTACTTGGATAGTTGTAGAGCTTGTATGGTATTGTTCTTAGTTCTCAATCTTGTAGGTTTCTAAAATTCTTGATTCCTTGAGGCATAAGTGGTAACAAGCATTCCTAATCATATGAACCCATCATAATAACTAGCATCAGTTATTATAGAAAGTCATAGATTCATAGTGATATCCTTAGAGTGTTCTAGAAGGGTCTTGAGTCTTGAGGTGTTTCCTTCAGGCGTTTCTTGGGTCATAACTAGGTTTAAGTTTCAAACTTCCTCCAATCAACTTAAAATCTCAAACATATCTACATTTCCTTCAGCACAAACCTTTTAAAAAGTAGCAAATCATTTGGAGTACATATAGACCTTAAATTATCATGAATAGTCCTAGGGGCATTTTGGTCATTTTACCCCTAATTCTTGGTTTTGCTACTTAACGTGTCCCAATGGCTTTCAAACTTCACCACATCATGAAAAATCATAAAATAAGGTCTACTTCAGAGTTTCATAGCATTTGGAGGTCATCTAAGTCATGAACGGTAGGTAGATATCCTTAGGGGCATTATGGTCATTGTGTACCATTTCTTTGTTTACCTACTTATCCTTATCCATTGACCACTAAAATTTCATATACAACCTCAACATGCTGAAATATGCTTAGCATTAAATATTTCATAGGAAGCGGAGTTCATCTAGTGGGTTATTTTGACGTTACCTAAATCTCGAGCAATTTTATTTGTTTAGGGCCTTAACTCACGGTTCTTTGAGATTTTATTTCATTTTTACCCTTAATTCATAGTTTTTTTTTAGGGTTTTTATGGAAATCCAAGTGATTTTTACAAGTATTTCTTAAGAAAAGTCCAAGGTGGCTACTTACCTCGTTGTCGACGTTTAGGACTTTCGTTCTTGAACTTCCAGTATCCGAATTACCTCAAAGTTTCTTCCACAAACTCGAGCATCAATCCACAAAAAGGTTCATGGTGGGACGTAATCGAGCATAGTGATGTTGAAGAATGTAAGGATAAGATGACTCTTGCTACTATCAACCAAGTAGTCTCGAAGGACGTCCTTCTCATGTTGGTTGAGAAGGACTCGACTAAGGCAACGTGGGAGATGCTACAAATAATGCATGTGGGTATTGAACGTGTCAAGGAAGAACAGGTGCACATCTTGAAGAGTGAGCTCGAGGCTATCTACATGAAGGACGGTTGTGGGGAAGACTTAAGATCTTTTGCACATAGGTGTGCATGGGTTCGAACCCCATAGTCAAATTTGAATAAAATAAGTAGTAAAGATGTGTGTTGGTATGTGGAGACTGGTCTTTATTTAAAAACGTCTAACTAATGTGCACTAAGAAGAACCCCTAATGGGTGACTTAGATTTTTATGGGCATAGAATTGGCTAACTTTATTGCACACCGTACTTCCCACTTCATGTGCACATCTAGTGTAGTGGTATCATATTACCCTCCCATGGTACTAACTGGGGTTTCATTCCTCGGATGTGCATTTTTCAGGCTTAGTCTTATGGGCCTCATAGGGCTAGATTATCCATGCCAAACTTACTTTATGGGCCCTGCTTGGTACCCTCCCATGGTATTGACCGAGGTTTGATTTCCCGGATGTGCCTTTTTCAAGCTTACTTATATGTCAATCGAGTTATGGGCATAGCGCTAGATCAACCAAGCCAATGAATTGGCTAACTTTATGGTCCAATTAAAACACACCGTACTTCCCACCGTGCACATTTTGTTGTTATGAAGGTATAAAATAGAAATCATATTTAGTTTTAGATATACTTTAAGATTACCTGTTCAATCGAGCTCAATCTAAACTTCTACTCACAAATTTAAGTAACCTTAATTGTATCAAACAATTAATGTGTAATTTATTACTACAATAAGATTACATGTTCAATAAAGCTCAATCTATACTTCTACTCACAAATTTAAGTAACCTTAATTGTATCAAACTACTAATGTGTAATTTATTAGTAAAACTAAAAAATATACCTACAAAATGTTTGTTCCACTAGCAATAAATCAGTACTAATTGTTTCACTAAAACAATGTAACCATTATCCAAAGCTATCTCCTAATGGAGGAATGCTCAATTATTCTTTGTTGTAAGATTCGGCTATATCAATTTGAACAGCGTTCAGCCACAGCTATAAATATTGAACTCCACTTATTCATGAACAAAGTAAGTTCAATGAAACTATGTATCAAAGATGTTATCGAATGAGGTGTGGAGAAGTGTTTCTTTCAAATATAGTTCCAATTAAGAATGTCAATGAAGAAGAATTGCAAAAGGTTGGAAGGTTTGCAATGGAAGTGTATAACAAGAATGGCGAACGTCGCATTTACTTGCGTGTGGTGAATGGTCTATCTTATACGATCAATAGAGGTAGAATAAGAATTTTTATTATTGTGGTAGAAGCTATAACTGACGATGGCATTCCTTGGTCATATATTGCAAAGGTGGAGTACTATCATCATTTGAAGATGTCCTCAAGGAGTTCAACAAGCATTAGACTACTCTCCGTGCTTACACTAAGCCCCCCCTCTCTATGTATGGAGGTGTTACTGGCTCTTAACTACAAAAATGGGGTAGGCCATAATAAAATAATCACATAGTTCTATATATATATATACTTGCCTTTCTTTTTTCCTTTTTTTTTTCCTCAAATTTTGTCAAACTCAATTATGCATATTAAGGTACTACCAAGCTTCCTTCAGCGTACGGTTCAGTTAGCTCGCTCGACTTTTGCTTGGCTTTGCGACTAAGTAATCAATCCCTCAGCTCGGTAGAGGGAATTTTGCTAAATTTTCATTGTTCCAATCATCTTCAAGTTAAAATTGACCTTGTTTAAGACAATTAAGGTAAATATAAGGTTCAATTTCACGATTTAAGTTAAATTGAGTTAAGAAATTTTAGTTACTAACGAAACAAAATGAACGTTTTAATAGAAAATTACAATTGACAATACTTTGAGAAATTTCAAGGGACAAAAAGCAAACGTACTTGAATATTAGGGAAATGTCGGTTAAAGCCAACCAAGTAGGTGACACTTCTATTGATTTGGTTATAAATTTTATGTTTTATGATGACATGTGGTCGGGGCTTCGCATGTGTCGTATACACATATATTTGGATGATAATGAAATGATGTGTACGATATGATATGTGAATGTTATGTTATACGTGATCAAATGATATGTTTACAATATGATGTGTTAAGATATTATATGCTTGACGACCTACTCGTGATGTGATTTTTGAATGTTATGATATATGATATGATATGATACGTTAGAAGACATAGTTTTAAAATTTTAGTTTAATCGACTTAAAAGTACTTTTTTGACGACCACTTTTATCATTTAATATCATTTCACCAACTGTATTTAACATTTATTAGTTAAATAATTATAAATTCTATCAAAATTAAATTAATGGAGTGCATCTAGAGTAACAGCCCACGAAAAAATTGATGTGTTAGTAGTTTTAATGTTTGTTTGAATTAAGTCGAAAAAAACAGAATTCAAATATGTAACTTTTCGTAGATTTTAACTAATACAATCAACTTAGTTTAAGTGCATAAATTATTTTCAAAAAATAAAAGTTAAAATACTCTACATGTCCATGTCAATAATAAATCTTGAAACTCCACGATAATCTCAAAAAATAACACACAACAATGAGTCTGCTTAACCTCGCTCTCATTTGAATCACAAAGAAGCTATGCATACAAAAATGCTCTTATTTAAAACCTACTCGTAGAAATCTCATCAAATCTTATTTCTTATTCAACCTTATCAAGGTGATGTGTTCTATCTAGGTTGCATACATCTCTACTTATAAACACAATTGACGCTTCCTTAGTAGCACTCTCTAATATACCACGGACCTTAAATAGGTTAGTCGTATTCCTCTATACTTAGTAGACCCTCATTATTCAAGATAAATTCATAATCATATGTTGAAATCTAATGGTCCATACATAGTACTAGCAAGCCCATATGATCATAATCGACTACATTGTTTCAAAGATAAAAAAAAAAATATATATATATATATATAGTAAGGCAAAGGCTAAGGCGCACTAAACATGCAAATATTATTCTAGGTCATACTATAAAATCTAACAAATAAATTATGAGCATACAGGATAATTCAACCACGTGAACATGCTCTCCAAAAAATAAAAATTGGAAATTTTTTTGAATAACATTCATATCATCATGATAGAGTCATTTATACTTTGCCAGGAGTCTCAACTTCAATCAGAGCAATTAGATTCAAAATCAGAGTCGCAGAAGTCCTTAAACGTGGATATCAATTTGAGTAGCGCTCAACCACAACTATAAATATCGAACGCCAACTATTCATGAACAAAGTAAGTTTGTTGAAATTATGTGTCAAAGGTGTTCCAAAATGAGGTGTGGAGAAGTGTTTCCTTATAATCTAGTTCTAATTAAGAATGTCAATGAAGAAGAATTGCAAAAAGTTGGAAGGTTTGTGGTGGAAGTGTATAACAAGAATGGTGAACGTCTCATTTACTTGCATGTGGTGAATGGTTTGTCTTATACAATCAATGGAGGTAGAATAAGAATTTTTATTATTGTGATAGAAGCTATAAATGACGATGGTATTCCTTGGTTATATATTGCAAAGGTAGAGTACTATGTGTTTAACCTATGATGCCCAACTCTTATCAAATATATTTCTCTAGTATTCATACTTATTTTCAATATTCATTTACTTAATTTAAATTTAGTTTAGCTAAATTTAATTTTGATAAAAAAAAACGAGAGAGGTTAAGGGAGAAGACTTAAGATCTTGGGTACATGAGTGTGCATGGATTTGAACTCCATAGCCAGCATTGTAGATATAATATAGAAGTGATTGGCATAATCTACTAATATTTTTATGTTGTTTAATGACTTTTATGAAATAAAGATATTAGAAATATGTGACTAAGTGCACCTAGAAGAATCCCTAAGAAACCTTAATGGGTGACTTCCCATTTGGATGTGCACATCTAGTCATACTAGTACCCTTCCACGATACTGATTGGGGTTCGATTCCCTAGATGTTCATTTTTCAAGCTTATTTGTAGGTCAAATGTCTAATAACTTAGATGAAATAAAGAGTGCACCTAGAAGAATCCCTAATGGGATTGTAGGGAAGAGACTTAGATTTATGAGCTAGATTAACCAAGACATAGAATTGCTAACTTTATGGTACAACTAAAACACACACTACTTCTCACTTGTATGACACAACTAGTGTAGTGCTATCATAGTACCCTCCCACGGTGTTGATCGGGTTCGTTTCCTTAGATGTGCATTTTTCAAGCTTACTTGTTGGTCAATCTTCTAATGACTTAGATGAAATAAATAGATTAGAAATTAGTAGAGAAGTGCACCTAGAAGAAACCCCTAATGGGTGTCTTAATAGTAGTAAAGAGGCGGGTTAGATTGACCAAGCCATAGAATTGGCTAACTTTATGGTTCAACTAAAAGACACAGTACTCCCCTCTAGGATGTGCACATCTAGTGTAGTGGTATCATAGTACCCTCCCACGGTACTAATCGGGGTTCGATTCTCCAGGTCAATCTTCCCCGATGGGTATGTTACTCTCCTGTAATAGTAGTGAAGAGGTAGCCAAAAAGACATAGTACCCTCCGCCATACAATAACTTTATGGTCCAACTAAAAGACATAGTACCCTCCGCCATACAATAACTTTATGGTCCAACTAAAAGACACAGTACTTCCCTTCAAGATGTGCACATTTAGTGTAGTGGTATCATAGTACCCTCCCACGATATTGATTGGGGTTTGATTTCCCGATATGCCTTTTTCAAGCTTACTTGTAGGTCAATCTTCTAATGACTTTTATGAAATAAAGAGATTAGAAATTAGTGTGGTCCAACTCAAAGACACAATACTTTCCTTCAGGATGTGTACATCTAGTATAGTGGTATCATAGTACCCTCCGACGATACTGATCGGAGTTCAATTCCTCGGATGTGCATTTTATGAAATAAAGAGATTAGAAATTAGTGGAAAGTGCACTTAGGAGAAGAGAACTCCTAATGGGGGTGTCTTACTCTCCTATAATAGTAGCGAAGAGGCAGGCTAGATTGACCAAGCCATAAAATTGGCTAAATTTATGGTCCATCTAGTGTAGTGGTATCATAGTACCCTCCCACGGTACTGATTGGGGTTTAATTCTTGGGAAGTGCATTTTTCAAGCTTACTTGTAGGTACAATCTTGTAATGAAATAGAGAGGTTAGAAATTAGTGGAAAAGTGCACCTAGAAGAACTCGTAATGGGTGTCTTACTCTCCTCTAATAGTAGTGAAGAGGCGGGCTAGTTAGTTTGTTTTTCAAACTTACTTGTAGGTCAATCTTGTAATGAAATAGAGAGGTCAGAAATTAGTGGAAAAGTGCACCTAGAAGAACCCGTAATGGATGTCTTACTCTCCTCTAATAGTAGTGAAGAGGCGGGCTAGTTTGACCCTGAAATAGAGAGGTCAGAAATTAGTGGAAAAGTGCACCTAGAAGAACCCGTAATGGGTGTCTTACTCTCCTCTAATAGTAGTGAAGAGGTGGGCTAGTTTGGCCAAGCCATAGAATTGGCTAACTTTATAGTCTAACTAAAAGACACGTAGATGTGCACATCTAGTGTAGTGGCTAACTTTATAGTCTGTCTAAAAGACAGATGTGCACATAGTTTGACCAAGCCATAGAATTGGCTAACTTTATAGTCTAACTAAAAGACACATAGATGTGCACATCTAGTGTAGTGGTATCATAGATAGCCCTGATCGCTACATATGACTAACTTTATAGTTTAACTAAAAGACACAGATGTGCACATCTAGTGTAGCCTAACTAAAAGATACAGATGTGCAGATCTAGTGTAGTGGTATCATAGATAGCCCTAATCGCTACATCTTTGTAATACTAATGAAGAAGGCTAAGACTTAGACTTATAGCCCTAATGGCTATATCTACGTAATAATAGTGAAGAAGCCCGGATGGCTAGATATGGCTAGATCTCCGTAACAATAGTGAAGACGCCCTGATGGCTAGATCTCCATAATAATAGTGAGGCTAGATCTCCGTAATAATAGTGAGGACGCCTTGATGGCTAGATCTCCATAATAATAGTGAAGAAGCCCTGATGGCTAGATCTCACTAATAAAAGTGAAGAATGCTTAGACTTGAAGAAGAATGCTTAGACTTATAGCTCTGATGACTAGATCTCACTAATAATAGTGAAGAATGCTTAGACTTGTAGCCCTGATGGCTAGATCTCACTAATAATAGCCATGATGGCTAGATCTCACTAACAAGTGTGAAGAATGATTGGACTTATAGCCGCTCGGTCACACTACTTCCCACCTGGATGTTCACATTTATGGGCCTGAATTGGCTTGGCTTACTTTATGGTCCAACTAAAACATACAATACTTTATGGTCAACCTAAAACACACAGTACTTCCCTCCTACATGTGCACATTAGTGTAGTGATATCATAGTACCCTCCGCTAGTACTGAAATATGTTTATGTTCACTTTATCATAATTTTACTTAAATCTGCCATCTTAATAAATTTCTACTTGAATATTCGCTAGCAAGTTTTACATGTGAATCTTGCAAGATTTACCTCTCTAATAGTCGAGCAACCTTCTCCCTTGCGAACTACTAAAATACTATGTAGACTCTTATCAATTGAAGTAGGTTCACTATTAAATAGTAGTTTGTAGACCCTCTAACAGATCCCCTAATGTCATTGCATAACATATATATCTAGGGTAAAAAGACAAGAGTCAACAACAGTACATCTTCTAGTACCTCTACTACAACACAAAATTTGTCAAATTTATCAACTTCATTATCACCAAACAACAACTCTTTTCTTGAAGAATCTTCGGTTGATACACCACCAAGGAAGTATAAATCTTTAGTTGTCATATATGCATCATGTCAATGTTCTCTTACTCTTTTAAACTTTATAAGTTATGAGGAAGCAACTGAAAATAGAATTCAGAACGCAAAACACTAGCCTCTCGTTTTGGACTCTTATTGTAATTTTGATGATTTTGAAACATATTATTAGTAAAGATACAAAAAAAGAAAAAATAGAAAAAATAGAAATCACTGTTGAACCATTTTTGGGATATTGTTCATCATGTTACAAAACTTTGATATGATTTTAAGGACTCTAAGAGACTCTTGAAGCGTATCAAATACTCTTTGACTTACTTTAAGAGAATAAATTATTTTTAAAAAATAAAGGTTAAAATAATCTTAACATGTTATTATGATGGTATGAACCCTCATCAAAACTAATATATTTCTAAGAAAGCAAATTTAGTATTTATATTTATTTTCAATGTTTATTTAATTAATTTAAATTTTAGTTTAAATTAATGAAGAAAATTAGTTGGTTTGCCCAAGAGGTTAAGGGAAAGACTTGAGATCTTCTACACATAAGTGTGCATGGGTTTAAACCCGGTAGCCAGCAGGAGACTGCCTTAATTCAAAAACTATTGATTCTTTTATTTAATTTTAGGGCAATATCTTTAGTTTTTAATTTATAACAAGCTAATGAAAAGTGAAAAGTCAACGGCGCACAATTAGTGTAGTGGTATCATAGTACCCTCCCATAATACTAACTGGGGTTTAATTCTCTACATGTGCGTTTTTCAAACTTACTGGTAGGTCAATTGTCTTAAGTGCACTAAGAAGAACCCCTAATGGATGACTTACCCTCCTATAATAATAATGAAGAGGCTTAGACCTTTATGGGCATAGAATTGGCTAACTTTATTGTTGAACTAAAACACACCGTACTTCCCACTTAGATGTGCACATCTAGTGTAGTGGTATCATATTACCCTCCCATGGTACTAACCGGGGTTTGGTTCCTCGGATGTGCATTTTTCAAGCTTAGTCTTATGGGCTTGATAGGGCTAGATTATCCATGCCAAACTTACTTTATGGGCCCTGCTTGGTACCCTCCCACGGTATTGACCAGGGTTTGATTTCCCGGATGTGCATTTTTCAAGCTTACTTATAGGTCAATCGAGTTATGGGCATAGGGCTAGATCAACCAAGCCAACGAATTGGCTAACTTTACCGTCCAATTAAAACACACCATACTTCCCACCGTGCACATTTTGTTGTTATGAATGTATAAAAAAGGAAATCATATTTAGTTTTAGATATACTTTAAGATTACCTGTTCAACCGAGTTCATTCTAAATTTCTACTCACAAATTTAAGTAACCTTAATTGTATCAAACTATTAATGTGTAATTTATTACTATTTTAAGATTACATGTTCAACCAGTCTCAATCTAAACTTCTACTCACAAATTTAAGTAACTTAATTGTATCAAACTATTAATGTGTAATTTATTACTAAAACTAAAAAATATACCTAACAAATATTTGTTCTACTAGTAATACATCAATATTAATTGTTAGACTAAAACAATGCAACCATTATCCAAACCAATGAATTTGATACAAAGTTATCTCCTAATGGAGGAATGCTCAATTATTCTTTGTTGTAAGATTCGGCTATATCAATTTGAACAGCGTTCAGCCACAGCTAAAAATATTGAACTCCACTTATTCATGAACGAAGTAAGTTCAATGAAACTATGTATCAAAATGTTCCTGAATGAGGTGTGGAGAAGTGTTTCCTTCCTATATAGTTCTAATTAAGAATGTCAATGAAGAAGAACTGCAAAAGGTTGGAAGGTTTGCAGTGGAAGTGTATAAAAGGAATGGCGGACGTCTCATTTACTTGCGTGTAGTGAATGGCCTGTCTTATACGATCAATGGAGGTAGAATAAGAATTTTTATTATTGTGATAGAAGCTATAAATGATGATGGTATTCCTTGGTCATATATTGCAAAGGTGGAGTACTATGTGTTTAACCCTACGATGCCCCAACTATCATCATTTGAAGATGTCCTCAAGGAGTTCAACAAGCATTAGACTACTCTCCGTGTTTACACTAAGCCCCCTCTCTCTCTATGTATGGAGGTGTTACTGTCTCTTAACTATGAAAATGGCATCGGCCATAATAAAATAATCACATAGTTCTATATATATATATATACTTACCTTTTTCTTCCTTTTTTTTTTTTCCCTCAAATTTTGTCAACTCAATTATGCATATTAAGGTACTATCAAGCTTCCTTCAGCTTACGCGGCTCAGTTAGTTTGCTCGACTTTTGCTTGGCTTTGCGACTAAGAAATCAGTCCTTCAGCTCGGTAGAGGGAATTTTGCTCAATTTTCATCGTTCCGACCATCTTCAAGCTAAAATTGCCCTTGCTTAAGATAACTAAGGTAAATATAAGGTTCAATTTCACGATTCAAGTTAAATTATTTTTGTTACTAACGAAACAAGATGAACGTTTTAATAGAAAATTACAATCGACAATACTTTGAGAAATTTCAAGGGACGAAAAGCAAACGTACTTGAATATTAGGGAAAAGTCGGTTAAGACCAACCAAGTAGGTGACACTTCTATGATTTGGTTATAAATTGTATGTTGTATGATGACATGTGGTCGTGGCTTCACATGTGTCGTATACACATATATTTGGATGATAATGAAATGATGTGTACGATATGATATGTGAATGTTATGTTATACGTGATCAAGTGATATGTTTACAATATGATGTGTTAAGATATTATATGCTTGACGACCTGCTAGTGATGTGATTTTTGAATGTTATGATATATGATATGATATGATACATTAGAAGACATGATAAGTTTATGATATGTTAGAAGACATGATAATACATAACTCCGATAAATGCATGGGAAATTATGATAAAATGATATAATATAAAGAAAAATGTTAGAGGGGTTGTTATACATGTAATGAAAGCCACTAATATAATATAAAGCCACGGATACCCCCTTCTTCTTTTATAATGGTACAGACGCGTACACTACGAGGTAAGGAAACAATCATTATATTTATTAGAATGCTACAATGGTTGCTATTCCTAACGGGTTTCCGACATCTACAACTTCTAAGGAATGTCCACCCAACAAAAAAGAGGCCCAATAGGTGTGCGAACCGACTGGTGGGTCCATACTCTCACGTGTTGCCCGTGTGTAGAACAGTAAATACACACCCAATTAAATTGCTTACGATAGCCGTTATAAATTTAATAAAGATAAGTTTGCCGAAGGAAGGAAACTAGTATTTTATTCTATGGTGAATGACTATATTTATAGACAGTACAATGTTTAACCAAAGATAAAAATAAAATTCTAACAGAGACCAGAATATCATGCCAAAACAAAGGATCTGGCCTAAGATCATATTTACGATCTGGTATAAGATCGTATCAATGATCTAATATTAAGAAACTAAAACATAAAAATAGCAACTAAAATGCAGTGTTTAGATCAAACTTTAGGATCTTGACAGACACCAAGCAACACGCGCAGCATCTCAAACAAAACTCGAGTCAAAGGTTTTGTCATGATATCAAACATATGCTCTTTATTTTGACAATGTTGTAACATCACAGTTCCACCTTTACTTAATTCACGGAGGAAGTGGAAACGATCATCAATGTGTTTGCTTTGATCGTGGAAAACTGAATTTTCAGTCAGCTTAATAGTGGAACAATTATCACAGTACACCACTGTAGCTCCAATTGGAATATGATCGAGCTTTTCCAGCATCCTTCTTAACCATATAGTTTGGCAAGACAAGCTGCAGCAGCAATGATTTCATTTCAATTCTATGAAGTGCACAATGGCGGAAAATTTTAGGTTCTTATTCGAAAAAATTGTTGGTTCGTTCTTGAAACTTTGAACTTGTTATCCAAATTGCCCAAAGCAGTGAAGTGGAGAACACCTAACTATACCGCTCAAAAAATTAAAATTTAATATGAATTATAAAGTTACGAAAGTGGATTAAAAATGTAGGCAGAATCTTAATTTTAGAGCTCGAGAATGTGCTATGTTTGTTACAAATTTGCTCAATCAAAGCATACAATTCCATCATAGCACCTACACATCCGTTTTAGAGATAGATTAGGGACAAGGTTGAGCTTCCTACGATGTTCTTTGTGAGTTGTAGCTTTTAGGTTACCATTTATCTTGAAATTTGATAAAATCAAGGCTCTCTCAAATTTTCAAGGTTAAAGAAACTATCTTTGCTATTCTTTAGAATTGTTTTTTCAATTATCCAACTATAAAGCTTATTTTTCTATTTTAATTTTTTTAATTTTTTTTATTAGTTTTTTTTTATTAGTTTTTTTTCTTCTCCACACGATTAAAAATTTAAAAATATTCTTTTTATTCGCTTAAATATTTGAGTGTTTCAACTTCATATACTATATTGCCTTGTCCTAATCCTTGACGCCTTCTCATTTATACTCTAATCAATTGGGATCTCAAGAACATGTGGTTCCAACTCTCTTATGATGTGGAAGATTGACAACTCTAAACTATATAAGGCATCTGTCGTGTCTTCAAAAGGATCACTTGATAGCTAATCACGTTGGCTTTGTTAGATAAAACATGAGTTTTTCAGTTTTTCTTTATTTAGATTCACATGATTTCCGAATACCTACGTTTGACCATCTGACAAACACGTCCAATGGATCACCAAAATTTTAGACGGCAATTTTGTAGGGAGTGGCACAGATTTAGTTGGCCACTCTCCACCAATTTTTAGGATCATTTATATTTAAATAGGAAATCTGTTCAAAATATCAAATAACCTGATTTCGAGAGCAGACAAAATTTCAGCCATTCTCTCTCTTTGTTATTTTACGCATTTTATTTTTCTTCCAACCACCTCCCGTCGACGATTTCCTCTCACCGAAAAGAAAAGGATTTCCCTAGCCGATTATTGAAATCCAACAAGTGGTATCAGAGCCTAGTTGAAGCCATCAGTGTATATCATTGCGGAGGAGCCAACCTATCAACAATCAAGTTGAATAGCTCAAGTGGTTAGAGCGTTGACCTAACAACACACAGGTTTAAGGTTCGAGTAGAAAAAAATAGGCTTGCTCACTCCTCCACATTAGCTAAAAACGCTTGTGAGAGACTCTTGAAAGAAAATCCCCTTGCTCAACCTCTTTATTTATTTAATATATCTCATATATTAAATATTAATTTGACATTTCAAATTAATATTATTTTTAAATGTCAATTTGAACACTTCAAATTTTCTTTCAAATAAGTTGAACCTTTAAGCTTACTATGAGCTAGGGGGCTAACTACGGAACTTTAAGAACCTATCGATTGTAATCTCCAATAATACAAAATTAATTAATTAAACTATTTATTTAACCAATCTCTATTCATTAACTATAGGTCACTCCACTGTAGACCTAGAGTTGCACTCTTATGCACTGTAGGACAAGTTATGTCCATTGATATAACCATTTCAAGCAAGTCGATTCTTCACGGGTTGTTCATAATTACAGCTGGGTCAAAAGTGCGTTTTACCCCTGTAATTACATCTTTCACCTTAAGTACCACTGATTATCTAATGAACAATTTGTTTATGATCCAATCATAAACCAAGTCCCTCTCGAGCCAATGAGAGGGTGGGACCCCATTGTTCAAGTCCCGAAATTAGTACTTAAGAGAACAACTCACCTACTTTCCTTATATGCAAAGGAGTGAATTCCATCTCATGATATTATGTTCCCAACTCCCTATTTGGTGAAGTCCCCAAAATGGTAGGCATATTGAATCGACTAAAAGAGTCATTCTCACCCATGTAAATGAAAGGACAAGCCCTCATAGCAGGAGCTCATAACTCACTCAGAATTAAGATCGAGTTGCATTTGATCATCATGTGAAATATTAATCTTCTCAATTAATGGATTTATAAAGAGAGATTAAATATTTCTTAGTCTAGTCTTATACAAACTCATTGTATAGATACCCCCATTTACATGTCTCTACATGAATGATTTGGATCAAATCATTTGTAACGATTACAAAGTGGGTCGTACTAACAGTGTTACCAGGATAAGGCATCCAACCTTATCCATGTACTATAGACTCTTTAGGTTATTACTTGAACATGATGCTCTTGTATGTCAAACACATGCTGTTCAAGTACATTAATAACCTTGGATTTTCATACCATGGATAACCATTAATGTAACGACCCGAAAAGAAAAAAAAAGAGAAAAAGAAAGAAAAAAAAAATAATAATAATAATAAAAAAGTAAATTATGGACTCTCTCTCTCCACCTTCCCCAAATATCTCCCCAACCCCTCCTCCAACCGAAGAAAAAAAAAACGGCAGATCTTGGGAAGAGAAAAATCTGAGGAAAAAAGAAAGGAAAGATCACAGATTTTGTGAGAGAAGAATTGGAGACGGCCTTCACTTCAAGCAGATTTAATACGAATGGAAAGAGATAGAAAAGTTATCGGTAGGTTAGATCTCCTTTTCTTTTGTCTTTTTTGATAGAGATAGAAAAGTTATCTTAGATCTCTTTTTCAATTATTTAGATTTTTGGATATGTGATAGAAAATCAAAATTGATAGAAAATGGCTTTGTCAATTTCATCTCATCATATCTAGGAAAGAGAAGAAAACAGATTAGATTGAAAATTGTTAATAATAGTAGTTTTAGGAAAGAGGAGAAAACGTAATAGATTGAAAAAGGGAAGAGAAGAAAACAGAATAGATTCAAAATGTCTTCTGTTAATGATAATAGTTTTTAGGAAAGAGAAGAAAAAAAAATATTGAAAATGGTTTCTGTTAATTGATAGTCATACGGTGGAGGAGGAGAAAACAGAATTGGAGAAGAAAACAGAATTGATTGAATATTGTTTTATAATTGTATAGTCATTTATATGAAAAAAAAAAGAAGAAAAAGAAAGAGAGAATAGAAATAAAGTGGTACAACATGGAGAAGAAAATGGAAGATGTGAGAAATTATTAATATAATATTATAACAAACCATAGTTGGATTGAATGATTGAAGCAGCATGAAATAATATTGACAGCATGAAATAATATTGACATATTTTCAATTTAAGTTTTACTACCCAACCAAAATTTAGAAACAATGAAAACGTGGATTTTGATTTTTACTGAGACCGGTTTAGAGCTATATTTCACATTGTTAGTTGGATTATTAATTAAAATGTGAAATACTAACGAAAGGTGACGAACGGTTCGATATGAAGCGAACTCTAGCAACCTTTGGAGCAGCTCTCAAGGAACGGGAGCTTACGTTAATTAAATTAGGGAATCTTCGGCTAAGGCCAACTAGGTAAGTGGCCTTACTATAGGATAGGCTAAAAATTGTATGAGTTACGATGTTGTAAGAACTATGTCGTACGATGTGGTATATGAGTTATGATGATGTATGACTTATGATGATGTGTGGGTTATGATACCTGATGATGTGCTCAGTATATATATATTTTGATGAATGTCGTACTTGATATGTTTGATGCACTTTGTGGCAATATGATGAGTATGATGATTGCGTGACGTTTACCTTAATATGATGATGTTTTCCATATTGAGCATGCTATATGATGATGAGTGCCATATTGCATCATGTCGTTAGATCGACATACGACACAACCCTAAGAGCGTGAAAATGATATTAATATAAATATCCACGAGTATGTGTTACCTAGCGTAACAAAGAGATGAGACTAGAGGGTTGTATCAGAAGAGACATTATGATGGATTTAGAGGGACCTCATGCATATTGTATGTTCATAAGCATAGGGCTACTTCCCCTAGAGATGATGAGTGCGGATGCGCACTGTATGATGAGCGCGTATGCGCATAGGTGCGAAAGCACACAGATGAGGGTGTTCATGAGGTGCATGACACTATGGGGTTCCGTTGACCTCTGGACGTCGCTACAGGGTCCAGGGAGTGTACAAGCGCCCTGGGGATTCACACTCGCACGTGTGAGTCGTGTGTAGGGAAGTACTACACATCCAATTTGTTCGAGACTGGAGGCCACCCCTAAGATGATTAAAGATAAGTCCCTAAATCATGATTGCATGTGTTTGCATTTGCATGGCTCCCTATAGTGGGGCCACTTACTGAGTATTCTTTGAAATACTCAGGCCGTGTGCCACATCATTTTTCAGGTAAAGGTAAGGCGCACTTGTACGGAGGATGGCGGCATCGCGAGCAGAGACTGTGGCACGTGCATAGGGTAGACTCATATTTAAATTTCTAGTCTTAAGTTAGAATAGGTTGTTTTGTATTTCATTGTTTTAAATTATTTTGTATTTGTTTTTGTTTTCTCTAAATTTTAGTATTTCATATTTAAACACGTAAGACCATGGCTGTGTTTTCTAGAGAAGAAGTTGTTTTAAACGTTTTTTGAAATTTTCGTTATCAATTATGTTCATGTAAGAGTTATATTTCCGCATTATAGATGAGCATGAGACGTTACTAGCGACTCTGAGTATGTGGAAATTTAGGGTCATTACAATTAAATTATAAATAAAATAATAAAAAATATTGTTATAAACTAAATAATTAATTACGAGGCTTTAGGGCATAAATCCCAACATCATAGACTCTCCCACGGTACTAATCATGGTTCAATTCTTTGAATGTGCATTTTTTTTAAGCTTTCTTGTAGATCAATTGTCTAATTTCTTAGATGCAATCAAGAGATAATAGTAGTGAAGAGGCTTAGAATTATGGGCCTTATAGGGCTAGATTGACCGAGCCATAGAATTGGCTAACTTGATGGTCAAACTAAAACACAGTTCCCACTAGGAAGTGCAATGTAGTGTAGTGGTATCATAGTACCTTCCCATGGTACTGACCAGGTTTCGATTCCCTGGATGTACATTTTCATGATTTCTCGTAGATTATAGTCTAACTAAAACACATAGTAGCCTTAGAATCGGCTAACTTTATGGGTATTGACTGGGGTTCGATCTTGTAGGTCAATCATCTAATAGTAGTGAAGTTATAGGGCTAGATTAACCATGCCAACCTTACTTTATAGTCCAACTAAAACATATGATCATACGATCTAGTGTGTAGTGGGTACGCTCCAACGATACTGGGGTTCGATAAACAAAGTTTGTTTCCTAAATGAGGTGTGAAGAAGTGTTTCCTTCAAATCTAGTTCCAATTAACTCAATGAGTGTCCTTCAAATCTAGTTCCAATTAACTCAATGAGTGTCCTTCAAATCTAGTTCCAATTAAGTCAATGAAGAAGAATTGCAAAAAGTCGGAAGGTTTGCAATGGAAGTGTATAACAAGAATGGTGAACGTCTCATTGACTTGCGTGTGGTGAATGGTTTGTCTTATACAATCAATGAAGGTAGAATAATAATTTTTATTATTGTGAAAGAAGCTATAAATAACGATTGTATTCCTTGGTCATATAATGCAAAGGTAGAGTACTATGTGTTTAACCCTATCATCCAACTCTTATTATTTTCTAATATATTTCTCAAAAGCAAATTTATTATTCATACTTATTTTCAATATTTAATTAATTAATTTAAATTTAGTTTAGCTAAATTTAATTTTGGTAAACAAAATTAGCTGGTTTGCCCGAGAGGTTAAGGGGGAAGACTTAAGATCTTCTGCACACAAGTGCGCATGGGTTCGAACCCCATAGCCAGCATTATAGATATACAAGTGATCGATATCATCTACTAACATTTTTATGTTGTCTAATGACTTTTATGAAATAAAGAGATTAGAAATAAATGGCTATAAGTGCACCTAGAAGGGACAATAGTGAAGAGACTTAGATTTATGGGCTACAATAGTGAAGAGACTTAAAGTGCACCTAGAAGGGACAATAGTGAAGAGACTTAGATTTATGGGCTACAATAGTGAAGAGACTTAGATTGCACACAACTAGTGTAGTGTTGTCATAGCACCCTCCCATGGTGTTGATTGGGGTTCGATTCCCTAGATGTGCATTTTTCAAGCTCACTTGTTGGTCAATCTTTTAATGACTTAGATGAAATAAAGAAATTAGAAATCACTAGAAAAGTGCACCTACAAGAAATCCCTAGTGGGTGTCTTACCTGTGTAATAGTAGTAAAGAGGCATGCTACATTAACCAAGCCATAGAACTGGCTAAAACTTTATGGTCGTGCACATTTAGTGTAGTGGTATCATAGTACCCTCCCACGGTACTGACCGGGGTTCGATTCCCTGAATGTGCATTTTTCAAGCGTGGTATCATAGTACCCTCCCACGGTACTGACCGGGGTTCGATTCCCTGAATGTGCATTTTTCAAGCTTACCTTGTAGGTCAATCTTCCTCGATGGGTATCATACTCTCCTGTAATGGTAGGACTTTGTAGGTCAATCTTCAAATGACTTTTATGAAATAAAGAGATTAGAAATTAGTGAAAAAGTGCACCTACAGAACCCCTAATGGTGGGTGTCTCCTAGTGAAGAGGCAGGCTAGATTGATCAAGCCATAGAATTTGTTAACTTTATGGTCCAACTCTCTCCTAGTGAAGAGGCGGGCGAGATTGACCAAGCAGGCAGGCTAGATTGATCAAGCCATAGAATTTGTTAACTTTATGGTCCAACTCTCTCCTAGTGAAGAGGCGGGCGAGATTGACCAAGCCATAGAATTAGTTAACTTTATGGTCCAACTCAAAGACAGAGTACTTCCCTCCAGGATGTGCACATCTAGTGTAGTGGTATCATAGTACCCTCCCACGGTACTGGGGTTAAATTTCTCGAATGTGCATCTTTCAAGCTTACTTACTTGTAGGTCATTCTTCTAATAACTTTTATGAAATAAAGAGATTAGAAATGAGTGGAAAGTGCACCTAGGAGAAGAGAACCCCTAATGGTAGTGTCTTACTCTCTTATAACAGCAGTGAAGAGGCAGGCAAGATTGACCAAGTCAAAATTGGCTAACTTTATGGTCCAACTCAAAGACCTCCAGGATGTGCACATCTAATGTAGTGGTATCATGTACCCTCCCACGGTACTAAGCATTTTATGGTCCAACTAAAAGGCACAGTACTTCTCCAGGATGTGCACATCTAGTGTAATGGTATCATAGTACCATTTTTCAAGCTTACTGGTAGGTAGTTCTTCTAATGACTTAGATGAAATAAAGAATTAGAAATTAGTGGAAAAGTGAACCTTGAAGAATCCCTAGTGAAGAGGCGGGCTAGATTGACCAAGCCATAAAATTGGCAAAATTTATGGTCCAACTCAAAAGACATAATACTTTCCTCTAGGATGTGCACATCTAGTGTAGTGGTATCATAGTACCCTCCCACGGTACTGACCGGGGTTCGATTTTTGGGATGTGCATTTTTAAGGCTTACTTGTAGGTCAATCTTGTAATGAAAAAGAGAGGTTAGAAATTATTGGAAAAGTGCACCTAGAAGAACCCGTAATGGGTGTCTTACTCTCCTCTAATAGTAGTGAAGAGGCACTAAAAGACACAGATGTGCACATCATCTAGTGTAGTGGTATCATAGTACCCTTCCAAAAACCCCGGAGAAGGACCCTAATTTTATGGTCCTACTAAAAGACACAGATGTGCACATCTAGTGTAGTGGTATCATAGTACCCTTCCAAGAACCCAGGACGAGTGAAGGCTTAGACTTATAGCCCTGATGGCTAGATCTCCGTAGTAATAGTGAAGAAGGCTTAGACTTAGACTTATAGCTCTGATGGCTAGATCTCCGTAACAATAGTGAAGAAGGCTAAGATTTAGACTTATAGCCCTGATACTAGATCTTCGTACTAATGGTGAAGAAGGCTAAGACTTAGACTTATAGCTCTGATGGCTAGATCTCCGTAATAATAGTGAAGAAGCCCTGATGGCTAGATCTCACTAATAATAGTGAAGAAGGCTTAGACTTATAGTCTTGATGGCTAGATCTCCGTAAGAATAGTGGAGAAGGCTAAGACTTAGACTTATAGCTCTGATGGCTAGGTCTCCGTAATAATAGTTTAGAAGCCCTGATGGCTACTCACTAATAACAGTGAAGAAGGCTTAGACTTATAGCCCTGATGGCTAGATCTCCGTAATAATAGTGAAGAAGGCTTCGACACACTACTTCCCACCTGGATGTTCACATCTATGGGCCTGAATTGGCTTGACTTACTTTATGGTCCAACTAAAACAAAGGCTTAGACACACTACTTCCCACTTGGATGTTCACATCTATGGGCGTGAATTGGCTTACTTTATGGTCCAACCTGGATGTTTCAAATCTATGGGCGTGAATTGGCTTCGCTTACTTTATGGTCCAACTAAAACAAAGACTTAGACATACTACTTCCCACTTGGATGTTCACATCTATGGGCGTGAATTGTTTTGCCTTACTTTATGGTCCAACTAAAACATACAGTACTTTATGGTCCCTACGCCAGTACATGTGCACATTAGTGTAGTGATATCATAGTACTTCCCTAAAACATAGTACTTCCCTCCTACATGTGCACATTAGTGCAGTGATATCAGTACTGAACTATGTTTATGTTCAATTTATCCTAATTTTACTTAAATTTGCCATCTTAATAAATTTCTACTTGAATATTCGCTAGCAAGTTTTACATGTGAATCTAGCAAGATTTACCTCTCTTATAGTCTCAATATAATAGAGAGAAACCTTCTTCCTTGCAAACTACTAAAATACTATGTAGACTCTTGTCAAACGAGGTAGGTTCCCTAATAAATAATAGTTTGTACACCCTCTAACAGATCCCCTAATGGCACTGCATAACATATATCTCTAGGGTAAAAAGACAAGAGTCAACTCTAGTACATCTTCTAGTACCTCTACTACAACACAAAATTTGTCAAATTTATCAACTTCACTATCACCAAACAGCAACGCTTCTCTTGAAGAATCTTCGGTTGAGACACCACTAAGGAAGTATAAATCTTTAGTTGTTATATATGCATCATTTCAATGTGCTCTTATTCTTTTAAACTTTATAAGTTATGAGGAAGCAACTGAAAATAGAATTCAGAACGCAAAACACTAGCCTTTCGTTTTGGACTCTTATTGTAAATTTGATGATTTTGAAACATATGATAAGTAAAGATTGAAAAAAAAAAAATCACCGTCGAACCATTTTTGGTATATTGTTCATCATGTTACAGAACTTTGATATGATTTTAAGTACTTCCAGAAACCTCTTGAAGCATATCAAATACTCTTTGAGTTACTTTAAGAGAATAAATTATTTTTTTTTAAAAAAAGTTAAAATAATCCTAACATATTAGGATTTAGAAAATTTGTGTATAACACAAAAATTATGATTCTATGAACCCTCATCAAAACAAATATATTTCTAGGAAAGCAAATTTAGTATTTATACTTATTTCCAATATTTATTTAATTAATTTAAATTTAGTTTAGCTAAATTTAATTCTGATGAAGAAAATTAGTTGGTTTGCCCCAGAAGTTGAGGGGAAGACCTAAGATCTTTTGAACATAGGTGTGCATGGGTTCGAACCCCATAGCCAGCATTTGAATAAAATTAGTCTTAAAGAGTAAGTTTTGCACATAGGTGTGCAATCGTCTTAAGTGCACTAAGAAGAACTCCTAATGGGTGACTTGGCTAACTTTATTGCACACCGTACTTCCCACTTCATGTGCACATTTAGTGTAGTGGTATCATATTACTCTCCCATGGTACTAACCGGGGTTTCATTCTCAGATGTGCATTTTTCAAACTTAGTCTTATGGGCATGATAGGGCTAGATTATCCATGCCAAACTTACTTTATGGATTCTACTTGGTACTCAACCATGGTATTGACCGGGGTTTGATTTCCCGGATGTACCTTTTTCAAGCTTACTTATATGACAATCGAGTTATGGGCCTAGCGCTAGATCAACCAAGCCAACGAATTGGCTAACTTTATGGTCCAATTAAAACACAACGTACTTCCCACCATGCACATTTTGTTGTTATGAATGTATAAAAAGGAAATCATATTTAGTTTTAGATATAATTTAAGAGTACCTGTTCAACCAAGCTCAATCTAAACTTCTACTCACAAATTTAAGTAACCTTAATTGTATCAAACAATTAATGTGTAATTTATTAGTACAATAAGATTACATGTTCAACCAAGCTCAATCTATACTTCTACTCACAAATTTAAGTAACCTTAATTGTATCAAACAATTAATGTGTAATTTATTAGTACAATAAGATTACATGTTCAACCAAGCTCAATCTATACTTCTACTCACAAATTTAAGTAACCTTAATTGTATCAAACTATTAATGTGTAATTTATTAGTAAAACTAAAAAATATACCTACAAAATGTTTGTTCCACTAGTAATAAATCAAATATTAATTGTTTGACTAAAACAATGCAACCATTATCCAAAGCTATCTTCTAATGGAGGAATGCTCAATTATTGTTTGTTGTAAGATTCGGCTATATCAATTTGAACCGCGTTCAGCGACAGCTATAAATATTGAACTCCACTTATTCATGAACAAAATAAGTTAATGAAACTATGTATCAAAGATGTTATCGAATGAGGTGTGGAGAAGTGTTTCCTTCAAATATAGTTCCAATTAAGAATGTCAATGAAGAAGAATTGCAAAAGGTTGGAAGGTTTGAAATGGAAGTGTATAACAAGAATGGTGAATGTCTCATTTACTTGCGTGTGGTGAATGGTCTGTCTTATACGTTCAATGGAGGTAGAATAAGAATTTTTATTATTGTGGTAGAAGCTATAACTGACGATGGCATTCCTTGGTCATATATTGCAAAGGTGGAGTACTATCATCATTTGAAGATGTCCTCAAGGAGTTCAACAAGCATTAGACTACTCTCCGTGCTTACACTAAGCCCCCTCTCTCTATGTATGGAGGTGTTACTGTCTCTTAACTATAAAAATGGCATAGGCCACAATAAAATAATGACATAGTTCTATAATGACATAGTTTTTTTTACCTTTTTATTTTTCCTCAAATTTTGTCAAACTCAATTATGCATATTAAGATACTACCAAGCTTCCTTCAGCGTATGCAGTTCAGTTAGCTCGCTCGACTTTTTCTTGGCTTTGCGACTAAGAAATCAATCCCTCAGCTCGGTAGAGGGAATTTTGTTCAATTTTCATCGTTCTGATCATCTTCAAGCTAAAATTGACCTTGTTTAAGACAATTAAGGTAAATATAAGGTTCAATTTCACGATTTAAGTTAAATTGAGTTAAGGAATTTTACTTACTAACGAAACAAAATGAACGTTTTAATAGAAAATTACAATCGACAATACTTTGAGAAATTTCAAGGGACGAAAAGCAAACGTACTTGAATATTAGGGAAATGTCGGTTAAAGCCAACCAAGTAGGTGACACTTCTATTGATTTGGTTATAAATTGTATGTTGTATGATGACATGTGGTCGTGGCTTCGCATGTGCCGTATGCACATATATTTGGATGATAATGAAATGATGTGTACGATATGATATGTGATTTTTATGTTATACGTGATCAAATGATATGTTTACAATATGATGTGTTAAGATATTCTATGCTTGACGACCTGCTCGTGATGTGATTTTTGAATGTTATGATATATGATATGATATGATACGTTAGAAGACATGATAAGTTTATGATATGTTAGAAGACATGATAATGCATAACTCCGATAAATGCATGGAAAATTATGATAAAATGATATATTATAAAGAAAAATGTTAGAGGGGTTGTTATACATGTAATGAAAGCCACGAATATAATATAAAGTCACGGATACCCCTTCTTCTTTTATGATGGTACAGACGCGTACACTACGAGGCACGGAAACAATCATTATATTTATTAGAATGCTACAATGGTTGCTATTCCTAACGAGTGTCCGACATCAACAACTCATAAGGAATGCTCACCCAACAAGAAAAACGCCCAAGAGGTGTGCAAACCGAATGGTGGGTCCATACTCACTTGTGTTGACCGTGTGCAGAACAATAAATACACACCCAGTTAAATTGCTTAGGATAGCGATGATAAATTTAATGAAGATAGGTTTGCAAAAGGAAGGAAACTAGTACTTTATTTACTGAAGAATGAGTATATTTATAGCCAGTACAATGTGTAACAAAAGATAAAAATAAAATTCTAACAGAAACTAGAATATCATGCCAAAACAAAGAATATATCTACGACTGATATCAGCATAAATCTTATTAGTGATCTAATATTAAGAAACTAAAGCATAAAAATAGCTATCTGATATGGGCATAAAATTGTATCAGTGATCTAATATTAAGAAACTAAAACATAAAAATAGCAACTAAAATGCAGTGTTTAGATCAAACTTCACGATCTTGACAGACACCAAGCAACACGCATAGCATCTCAAACACAACTCGAGTCAAAGGTTTTGTTATGGTATCAAACACTTGCTCTTTAGTATGACAATGTTGTGACATCACAGTTCCACCTTTACTTAAATCACAGAGGAAGTAGAAACGATCATTAATGTGTTTGCTTCGATCGTGGAAAACTGGATTTTCGGTTAGCTTAATAACGGAACTATTATCACAGTACACCATTGTAGCTCCAATTGAGATATGATCGAGCTTTTCCAGCATCCTTCTCAACCATATGGTTTCGCAAGCACAAGCTGCAGTAGCAATGATTGCATAAGCTGCAGCAGCAATCATTGCACAAGCTACAGCAGCAATGATTTCAGCTTAAGTAGTGGACAGTGTGACTACCGGTTGCTTCTATGAGGACCATGAAACAGCTCCTAAACTTAGCAAAAAAGAATAATCTGACACGCACTCATCTCGGACCTTTTCTCTATTGACACGCTCTCGTCCAGCATATGATACAACTTAAAAGCAAAATTCACTACTAGTGATTCATCTCCGTTGCACCCGAGTGACTCGCACGTCAGCTCCTCCAGTTCCTGTGTAACGACCCGGAAAAGAAAGAAAGAAAGAAAAAATGTGTATATATATATATATATACACATATATATATAATAAATAAATAAATAAAAAAAGGAAAACGAGAAAACTAGAAAAAAAAACAAAAACAAAAACTCAGTCGCTGGAAAACCCGCGAGTTTTCCGGCGACCGCTGAGTTTTGCAGAACCCACGCGATACGACGACCACAACACGCCCAGCCCTCAGCCCACGACACCAGCACCATCAGGATACCTGCAAAGAGAGAAAAGACAGAAACTACGAGAAAGAGAGATTTCGGAAAAAAAAAAATTGGCGAGCGTCCAGTTTCTCCGACGAACCCTCAAACCACCCTCAAACTGACACCAAACGACCTGTTACCACCATGAGAACGGTCCCTAGCGAAAGCACGTTAACTCAAGGTGCGTTCTGCGTTTCTTCATAAACGCCGTCGTCGGTAACCGAGGTCGGAAAATTGGATTTTTCCTAATCGTCATAGATCTGTGATTTTAGGAACCTTTAGGCCGCAAGACTTCCAGAAAAGAAAGAAGGACGACAAATAAAGAAGAAGAGAAAGAGAGAGGACCGAAATCGGCAACGGAAACGTAGCGGGAAGGAGAGAGAGAAAGCTCGCCGGAAAATCGGCCGAAGTCGGGTAAGGAAGATGAGACCCACGGATCCGGGTCAACCCGAACCCAGAATCTGAGAGGGTCAGCCCATTCTTTCCTCGACCTCTGCCTTCGGCCCAGCCCAACTACTGCGGCCCAAACCTCAGACCAGCCCAGAAGTTACGGTTCAATTGAACCAACCTGAGACCAGACCCACGGTCCAAGCGAGCCGGCCTGCAATCCAAAAAAAAAAAAAAACTTTCGGCCTAGCCTAATAAGCGGAGGCCCAACTGTAGTCTTGGCCCCGTAGCCTCTGTAGCCCGCGACCCAGACCATGACCCGAACCGGACTGCGACCCGCGCTTCGACCCGACGCTACTACGCGACGTGGCTCGCTCTGCTGCTGCCATGTGTCACATAGCGGCGCAGGCGGTCCCTCAGCTCGGCTTGGCGCAAACGGCTCGGCTCACCTATTTTCAGCCCGGTTTCCACTGTTCCGACCCTCCCAGATCTGTTTTCAGCCCCGATTAAGGTATCCGAGGCCGTTTGAGAGCCATATTTCACATTTATTAAATTATTGTGAAATACTAACGGAAAGTGGGGAACGGTGTGATAGGAAACAAACCCTGACGACGTAGGAAGCAACTCTCACGGAACGGGAGCTTACGTTTAGCTACTTAGGGAGTACTTCGGCCAAGGCCAACGAAGTAAGTGGCCTTACTATAGGATAGGCTAAATAAATTGTATGAGTTATGATGATGTGTGGGTTATGATGTTTGATGATATGTGCAGTATATACATATTTTGTTGAATGACGCTTGATATTTTTGACCACGTTGTGGCATTATGATGAGCATGATGATTGCATGATTTTTTTACCTTAATATGATGATGTTTTCCATATTGAGCATGCTAGATGATGATGAGTGCCATATTGCATCATGTCGTTAGATCGACATAAGACACAACCCTAAGAGCATGAAAATGATATTAATATAAATATCCACGAGTATGCGTTACCTAGAGTAACAAAGAGATGAGACTAGAGGGTTGTGTCAGAAGAGACATTACGATAGATTTAGAGGGACCTCATGCATATTGTATGTTCATAAGCATAGGGCTACTTCCCCTAGAGATGATGAGTGCGAACGCGCACCTTATGATGAGCGCGAATGCACACAGGTGCGAAAGCACACAAATGAGGGTGTTCATGAGGTGCATGAACCTATGGGGTTCCGCTGACCTCCAGACGTCATTACAGATTAACTTGACCAGAGGGTCCAGGGGGTGTGCGAGCGCCCTGGGGACTCACACTCGCACGTGTGAGTCGTGTGTAGGGAAGTAATACACATCCAATTTGTCCGAGACTAGAGGCCACCCCTAAGATGATTAGAGATAGGTCCCTATTCATGATTGCATGTGTTTGCATTAGCATGACCCCTATAGTGGGGTCACTTACTGAGTATTTCTTCAGCCGTGTGCCATATTGTTTTTCAGGTAAAGGCAAGGCTCCCATGTACGGTTGACGGTGGCATCATGATCAAAGACTGTGGCACGTGCATAGGATAGTTGCATATTTAAAATTCCTAGTCTTGGTTACGATAGAGCGTTTGCATTTCGTTCATTTATATTAATTAATTTATAATCGTTTTATTTTATCTTTTGAACTCTAGCACGATGTTTGAAACATGTAAGTTCGGTATTGGTTTCCAATGTTTAAATGTATTCTGAAGTTTTAAATTTTTCCACTAATAAAGATGAGCATTCTTAGATTTTTATTCTGCATTAGGATGTGGCGACTCTAGATATGTAGAAATTTAGGGTCGTTACATCCTGTTTCACCATGTTGAATTTAAACAGGACGTCAAGTTCTTTCTCGAGTGACTCTGTAACTTAACTCAACTTTTCTTATTTATTTATTTATTTTCCTTATGATTCAAAATTTTAAAATATACTTTTATTCACTTAAAACATTTGAGTGTTACAACTTCATGTACTATATATTATTTTGTTATAATCCTTCACACCTTCTCATTTATACTCGAAACCAATTTAGATCTCAACAATCCGTGCTTTCCAACTTCCTCCTATGATGTTGAAGACCGACAATTCTAAACTATATAAGGCATCGGTCGTGTCTTCGAAATGATCACTTAATAGCTAATCACGTCGGCTTTTCTAAAATAATCGTTCTTACCATGACCCTTCATTGTCCTTCCGTCTATACTTCCACTTCTACTCCAGTAGACTCAATGGTTGCCCCATTCTTAAAAATTCCTATCTCGATAATCTAACTCGCTAACAAATTATGGTTTATTTAGAATGCTTTCTAGATTAAATACATTAAATAAAAAAATAAAAAAAACTTCCTTAAAAATATTATTTTGCCTTATATTTTTATAAATAACAAATATGTTTGGTTTATTCCATCTGTTTTTATTTCTTACCATATAGTTTTAAAATTTTAGGTTAATGGACTTAAAATTACTTTTTTGACCACCACTTTTATCATTTAATATCATTTAACCAACTGTATTTAATATTTATTAATTAAATAATAAATACAGTTTTAAAATTTCGTGGGCTGTTAGTCTAGATGCACTCCATTAATTTAATTTTGATAGAATTTATAATTATTTAATTAATAAATATTAAATACAGTTGGTTAAATGATATTAAATGATAAAAGTGGTTGTCAAAAAAGTAATTTTAAGTCCATTAACCTAAAATTTTAAAACTATATGGTAAGAAATAGAAACAGATGGAATAAACCAAACATATTTGTTATTTATAAAAATATAAGGCAAAATAATATTTTTAAGGAAGTTTTTTTTATTTTTTTATTTAATGTATTTAATCTAGAAAGCATTCTAAATAAACCATAATTTGTTAGCGAGTTAGATTATCGAGATAGGAATTTTTAAGAATGGGGCAACCATTGAGTCTACTGGAGTAGAAGTGGAAGTAAAGACGGAAGGACAATGAAGGGTCATGGTAAGAACGATTATTTTAGAAAAGCCGACGTGATTAGTTTTTAAGTGATCATTTCGAAGACACAACCGATGCCTTATATAGTTTAGAATTGTCGGTCTTCAACATCATAGGAGGAAGTTGGAAAGCACGGATTGTTGAGATCTAAATTGGTTTCGAGTATAAATGAGAAGGTGTGAAGGATTATAACAAAATAATATATAGTACATGAAGGTGTAACACTCAAATGTTTTAAGTGAATAAAAGTATATTTTAAAATTTTGAATCATAAGGAAAATAAATAAATAAATAAGAAAAGTTGAGTTAAGTTACAGAGTCACTCGAGAAAGAACTTGACGTCCTGTTTAAATTCAACATGGTGAAATAGGATGTAACGACCCTAAATTTCCACATATCTAGAGTCGCCACATCCTAATGCAGAATAAAAATCTAATAATGCTCATCTTTATTGGTGGAAAAATTTAAAACTTCAGAATACATTTAAACATTGGAAACCAATACCGAACTTACATGTTTCAAACATCGTGCTGGAGTTCAAAAGATAAAATAAAACGATTATAAATTAATTAATATAAATGAATGAAATGCAAACGCCCTATCGTAACCAAGACTAGGAATTTTAAATATGCAACTATCCTATGCACGTGCCACAGTCTCTGATCATGATGCCACCGTCAACCGTACATGGGAGCCTTGCCTTTACCTGAAAAACAATATGGCACACGGCTGAAGAAATACTCAGTAAGTGATCCCACTATAGGGGTCATGCTAATGCAAACACATGCAATCATGAATAGGGACCTATCTCTAATCATCTTAGGGGTGGCCTCTAGTCTCGGAAAAATTGGATGTGTAGTACTTCCCTACACACGACTCACACGTGCGAGTGTGAGTCCCCAGGGCGCTCGCACACCCCTTGGACCCTCTGGTCAAGTTAATCTGTAGTGACGTCCGGAGGTCAGCGGAACCCCATAGTTTCATGCACCTCATGAACACCCTCATTTGTGTGCTTTCGCACCTGTGCGCATTCGTGCTCATCATAAGGTGCGTGTCCGCACTCATCATCTCTAGGGGAAGTAGCCCTATGCTTATGAACATACAATATGCATGAGGTCCCTCTAAATCCATCGTAATGTCTCTTCTGACACAACCCTCTAGTCTCATCTCTTTGTTACTCTAGGTAACGCATACTCGTGGATATTTATATTAATATCATTTTCATGCTCTTAGGGTTGTGTCTTATGTCGATCTAACGACATGATGCAATATGGCACTCATCATCATCTAGCATGCTCAATATGGAAAACATCATCATATTAAGGTAAAAAATCATGCAATCATCATGCTCATCATAATGCCACAACGTGCGTCAAAAATATCAAGCGTCGTTCAACAAAATATGTATATACTGCACATATCATCAAGCATCATAACCCACACATCATCATAACTCATACAATTTATTTAGCCTATCCTATAGTAAGGCCACTTACTTCGTTGGCCTTGGCCGAAGTACTCCCTAAATAGCTAAACGTAAGCTCCCGTTCCGTGAGAGTTGCTTCCTACGTCGCCGGGGTTTGTTTCCTATCACACCGTTCCCCACTTTCCGTTAGTATTTCACAATTAATTTATCTATAATTTAATAAATGTGAAATATGGCTCTAAAACGGCCTCGGATACCTTAATCGGGGCCGAAAACAAATCTGGGAGGGTCGGAACAGTGGAAACCGGGCTGAAAACAGGTGAGCCAAGCCGTTTGCGCCAAGCCGAGCTGAGGGACCGCCTGCGCCGCTATGTGACACGTGACAGCAGCAGAGCGAGTCACGTCGCGCAGTAGCGTCGGGTCGAAGCGCGGGTCGTAGTCCAGTTCGGGTCATGGTCTGGGTCGCGGGCTGTAGAGGCTACGGGGCCAAGACTACAGTTGGGCCTCCGCTTATTAGGCTAGGCCGAAAGTTTTTTTTTTTTTTGGGTTCCAGGCCGGCTCGCTTTGACCGTGGGTCTGGTCTCGGGTTGGTTCAATTGAACCGTAACTTCTGGGCTGGTCTGAGGTTTGGGCCGCAGTAGTCGGGCTGGGCCGAAGGCAGAGGCCGAGGAAAGAATGGGCTGACCCTCTCATATTCTGGGTTCGGGTTGACCTGGATCCGTGGGTCTCATCTTCCTTACCTGACTTCGGCCGATTTTCCGGCGAGCTTTCTCTCTCTCCTTTCCGCTACGTTTCCGTTGCCGATTTCGGTCCTCTCTCTTTCTCTTCTTCTTTATTTGTCGTCCTTCTTTCTTTTCTGGAAGTCTTGCGGCCTAAAGGTTCCTAAAATCACAGATCTATGATGATTAGGGAAAGTCCAATTTTCCGACCTCGGTTACCGACGACGGCATTTATGAAGAAGCGCAGAACGCACCTTGAGTTAACGTGCTTTCGCTAGGGACCGTTCTCGTGGTGGTAACAGGTCGTTTGGTGTCGGTTTGAGGGTGGTTTGAGGGTTCGTCGGAGACATTGGACACTCGCCAATTTTTTTTTTCCCGAAATCTCTCTTTCTCGTAGTTTCTGTCTTTTCTCTCTTTGCAGGTATCCTGATGGTGCTGGTGTCGTGGGCTGAGGGCTGGGCGTGTTGTGGCCGTCGTATCGTGTGGGTTCCGCAAAACTCGACGGTCGCCGGAAAACTCGCAGGTTTTCCAGCGACTGAGTTTTTGTTTTTGTTTTTTTTTCTAGTTTTCTCGTTTTCCTTTTTTTATTTATTTATTTATTTTATATATATTTATACACATTTTTTTTTCTTTCTTTCTTTCCCGGGTCGTTACACAGGAACTGGCGGAGCTGACGTGCGAGTCACTCGGGTGCGACGGAGATGAATCACTAGTAGTGAATTTTGCTTTTAAGTTGTATCATATGCTGGACTCGCGTGTCAATAGAGAAAAGGTCCGAGATGAGTGCGTGTCAGATTATTCATTTTTGCTAAGTTTAGGAGCTGTTTCATGGTCCTCATAGAAGCAACCGGTAGTCACACTGTCCACTACTTAAGCTGAAATCATTGCTGTTGTAGCTTGTGCAATGATTGCTGCTGCAGCTTGTGCAATCATTGCAGCTGCAGCTTGTGCTTGCGAAACCATATGGTTGAGAAGGATGCTGGAAAAGCTCGATCATATCTCAATTGGAGCAACAATGGTATACTGTGATAATAGTTCCACTATTAAGCTAACCGAAAATCCAGTTTTCCATGATCGAAGCAAACACATTAATGATCGTTTCCACTTCCTCTGTGATTTAAGTAAAGGTGGAACTGTGATGTCACAACATTGTCATACTAAAGAGCAAGTGTTTGATACCATAACAAAACCTATGACTCGAGTTGTGTTTGAGATGCTATGCGTGTTGCCTGGTGTCTGTCAAGATTCTGAAGTTTGATCTAAACACTGCACTTTAGTTGCTATTTTTATGTTTTAGTTTCTTAATATTAGATCACTGATACAAGTTTATGCCCATATCAGATAGCTATTTTTATGCTTTAGTTTCTTAATATTAGATCAGTGATAAGATTTATGCCGATATCAGTCGTAGATATATTCTTTGTTTTGGCATGATATTCTAGTTTCTGTTAGAATTTTATTTTTATCTTTGGTTACACATTTACTGGCTATAAATATACTCATTCTTCAGAGAATAAAGTACTAGTTTCCTTCCTTTTGCAAACCTATCTTCATTAAATTTATCACCGCTATCCTAAGCAATTTAACTGGGTGTGTATTTATTGTCCTACACACGGTCAACACGTGTGAGTATGGACCCACCATTCGGTTTGCACACCTCTTGGGTGTCTTTCTTGTTGGGTGAGCATTCCTTAGGAGTTGTTGATGTCGGACACCCGTTAGGAATAGAAACCATTGTAGCATTCTAATAAATATAATGATTGTTTCCGTGCCTCGTAGTGTACGCGTCTGTACCATCATAAAAGAAGAAGGGGTATCCGTGACTTTATATTATATTCGTGGCTTTCATTACATGTATAACAACCCCTCTAACATTTTTCTTTATATTATATCATTTTATCATAATTTTCCATGCATTTATCGGAGTTATGCATTATCATGTCTTCTAACATATCATAAACTTATCATGTCTTCTAACGTATCATATCATATCATATATCATAACATTCAAAAATCACATCACGAGCAGGTCGTCAAGCATAGAATATCTTAACACATCATATTGTAAACATATCATTTGATCACGTATAACATAACATTCACATATCATATCGTACACATCATTTCATTATCATCCAAATATATGTGTATACGGCACATGCGAAGCCACGACCACATGTCATCATACAACATACAATTTATAACCAAATCAATAGAAGTGTCACCTACTAGGTTGGCTTTAACCGACATTTCCCTAATATTCAAGTACATTTGCTTTTCGTCCCTTGAAATTTCTCAAAGTACTGTCGATTGTAATTTTCTATTAAAACGTTCATTTTTTTTCGTTAGTAAGTAAAATTCCTTAACTCAATTTAACATAAATCATGAAATTGAACCTTATATTTACCTTAATTGTCTTAAACAAGGTCAATTTTAGCTTGAAGATGATCAGAACGATAAAAATTGAACAAAATTCCCTCTACCGAGCTGAGGGATTAATTTCTTAGTCGCAAAGCCAAGCAAAAGTCGAGCGAGCTAACTGAACCGCATACGCTGAAGGAAGCTTGGTAGTATCTTAATATGCATAATTGAGTTTGACAAAATTTGAGGAAAAATAAAAAGGTAAAAAAAACTATGTCATTATAGAACTATGTGATTATTTTATTGTGGCCTACCCCATTTTTGTAGTTAAGAGCCAGTAACACCTCCATACATAGAGAGGGGGGGCTTAGTGTAAGCACAGAGAGTAGTCTAATGCTTGTTGAACTCCTTGAGGACATCTTCAAAGGATGATAGTACTCCACCTTTGCAATATATGACCAAGGAATGCCATCGTCAGTTATAGCTTCTACCACAATAATAAAAATTCTTATTCTACCTCTATTGATCGTATAAGACAGACCATTCACCACACGCAAGTAAATGTGACGTTCACCATTCTTGTTATACACTTCCATTGCAAACCTTCCAACCTTTTGCAATTCTTCTTCATTGACATTCTTAATTGGAACTATATTTGAAAGAAACACTTCTCCACACCTCATTCGATAACATCTTTGATACATAGTTTCATTGAACTTACTTTGTTCATGAATAAGTGGAGTTCAATATTTATAGCTGTGGCTGAACGCTGTTCAAATTGATATAGCCGAATATTACAACAAAGAATAATTGAGTATTCCTCCATTAGGAGATAGCTTTGGATAATGGTTGCATTGTTTTAATCAAACAATTAGTACTGATTTATTACTAGTGGAACAAACATTTTGTAGGTATATTTTTTAGTTTTACTAATAAATTACACATTAATAGTTTGATACAATTAAGGTTACTTAAATTTGTGAGTATAAGTATAGATTGAGCTTGGTTGAACATGTAATCTTATTGTAGTAATAAATTACACATTAATTGTTTGATACAATTAAGGTTACTTAAATTTGTGAGTAGAAGTTTAGATTGAGCTCGATTGAACAGGTAATCTTAAAGTATATCTAAAACTAAATATGATTTCCTTTTTATACATTCATAACAACAAAATGTGCACGGGGGGAAGTACGGTGTGTTTTAATTGGACCATAAAGTTAGCCAATTCGTTGGCTTGGTTGATCTAGCGCTATGCCCATAACTCGATTGACATATAAGTAAGCTTGAAAAAGGCACATCCGGGAAATCAAACCTCGGTCAATACCATGGGAGGGTACCAAGCAGGGCCCATAAAGTAAGTTTGGCATGGATAATCTAGCCCTATGAGGCCCATAAGACTAAGCCTGAAAAATGCACATCCGAGGAATGAAACCCCAGTTAGTACCATGGGAGGGTAATATGATACCACTACACTAGATGTGCACATGAAGTGGGAAGTACGGTGTGCAATAAAGTTAGCCAATTCTATGCCCATAAAAGTCTAAGTCACCCATTAGGGGTTCTTCTTAGTGCACATTAGTTAGACGTTTTTAAATAAAGACCAGTCTCCACATACCAACACACATCTTTACTACTTATTTTATTCAAATTTGACTATGGGGTTCGAACCCATGCACACCTATGTGCAAAAGATCTTAAGTGATAAGATAAGGAATCAACTACAAGGGGAATAAGATTCGGATTACCTTGTCGATCGAATATCTCAAGCCAAGAACACTTTGTTTGAGATTCGAATCACTCCAGAAGCAAGATCGATCATGTCTAGCTTCAATGATTCTTGTTGATCAAATATCTCAAGACAAGAACACTTGATTGAGATTCGAATCACTCCACAAGCAAGATTGATCATGTCAAGCATGAATGATTCTACATGCAACCTAAACTACATAGAGTTGCAAATAAACTTAGCCATTGGCTAAAGAAAAGCACAAATGCTTCTTGTGATATATCTTCTAAGTCTCCCTTACAAATACAACAAACATGGCTTTATATAGCCTCAAAATGAAACTATTAAAGGCATTCCAAAAGTTGTAACATTCACACTTTATGGCCATAATTAGCCATTATGTAAATGTAATCGAAATTAAATAAAAAGTCTTAAAATACAATAACTCTAAATTACTCTAAATTATAACCCACCCAAAATTTACAACAATCAAACTTTATTCTTCTTCAATGTAGCATGAATTGAAACATCTTTTGATAATTTTGACAACCTTTTCTTCACATCTTCATTGAAGCATATTGTATGATTGATGTCTCTTGGTTCATATCATTCTCTACTTCTTCAAGAGGATTCGTCCTCGAATCTATTTGTGAAACTTTGCTGCAAAAAAATAAGTTATGGAAATACAAAGGACCTCACAACACTCTCTCACGTGTATATACTCAAGGAATTTTAGGCCACTCTGTTTGCACTCATTTACACAAATGAAGCTCTCATTCTCACCTCTTAAAATTTTAAATAGAGCAAAGATTGAATTTTGAACTTTGGGTCGATTAAAAACTAAAAAGATGAAAATAAATAAAAATTAAATTGAGAAGAAAGCAAAGGAAACATATATCCGATCTTGAGCCTGAAGCTCTGATACCAAATGATAAGATAAGGAATCAATACAAGGGGAATAAGATTCGGATTACCTTGTCGATCGAATATCTCAAGCCAAGAACACTTTGTTTGAGATTCGAATCACTCCAGAAGCAAGATCGATCATGTCTAGCTTCAATGATTCTTGTTGATCAAATATCTCAAGACAAGAACACTTGATTGAGATTCGAATCACTCCACAAGCAAGATTGATCATGTCGAGCTTGAATGATTCTACATGCAACCTAAACTACATAGAGTTGCAAAGAAACTTAGCCATTGGCTAAAGAAAAGCACAAATGCTTCTTTTGATATATCTTCTAAGTCTCTCTTACAAATACAACATAGATGGCTTTATATAGCCTCAAAATGAAACTATTAAAGGCATTCCAAAAGTTGTAACATTCACACTTTATGGCCATAATTAGCCATTATGTAAATGTAATCGAAATTAAATAAAAAGTCTTAAAATACAATAACTCTAAATTACTCTAAATTATAACCCACCCAAAATTTACAACAATCAAACTTTATTCTTCTTCAATGTAGCATGAATTGAAACATCTTTTGATAATTTTGACAACCTTTTCTTCACATCTTCATTGAAGCATATTGTATGATTGATGTCTCTTGGTTCATATCATTCTCTACTTCTTCAAGAGGATTCGTCCTCGAATCTATTTGTGAAACTTTGCTGCAAAAAAATAAGTTATGGAAATACAAAGGACCTCACAACACTCTCTCACGTGTATATACTCAAGGAATTTTAGGCCACTCTGTTTGCACTCATTTACACAAATGAAGCTCTCATTCTCACCTCTTAAAATTTTAAATAGAGCAAAGATTGAATTTTGAACTTTGGGTCGATTAAAAACTAAAAAGATGAAAATAAATAAAAATTAAATTGAGAAGAAAGCAGAGGAAACATATATCCGATCTTGAGCCTGAAGCTCTGATACCAAATGATATGGTAAGGAATCAATACAAGGGGAATAAGATTCGGATTACCTTGTCGATCGAATATCTCAAGCCAAGAACACTTTGTTTGAGATTCGAATCACTCCAAAAGCAAGATCGATCATGTCTAGCTTCAATGATTCTTGTTGATCAAATATCTCAAACAATTGTTTGAGATTCGAATCACTCCACAAGCAAGATTGATCATATCGAGCTTGAATGATTCTACATGCAACCTAAACTACATAGAGTTGCAAAGAAATTTAGCCATTGGCTAAAGAAAAGCACAAATGCTTCTTTTGATATATCTTCTAAGTCTCCCTTACAAATACAACAAACATGGCTTTATATAGCCTCAAAATGAAACTATTAAAGGCATTCCAAAAGTTGTAACATTCACACTTTATGGCCATAATTAGCCATTATGTAAATGTAACCGAAATTAAATAAAAAGTCTTAAAATACAATAACTCTAAATTACTCTAAATTATAACCCACCCAAAATTTACAACAATCAAACTTTATTCTTCTTCAATGTAGCATGAATTGAAACATCTTTTGATAATTTTGACAACCTTTTCTTCACATCTTCATTGAAGCATATTGTATGATTGATGTCTCTTGGTTCATATCATTAAGTCTTCCCCACAACCGTCCTTCATGTAGATAGCCTCGAGCTCACTCTTAAAGATGTGCACCTGTTCTTCCTTGACATGTTCAACACCCACATGCATTATTTGTAGCATCTCCCACGTTGCCTTAGTCGAGTCCTTCTCAACCAACATGAGAAGGACGTCCTTCGAGACTACTTGGTTGATAGTAGCAAGAGTCATCTTATCCTTACATTCTCATGAGAAGGACGTCCTTCGAGACTACTTGGTTGATAGTAGCAAGAGTCATCTTATCCTTACATTCTTCAACATCACTATGCTCGATTACGTCCCACCATGAACGTAGCAAGAGTCATCTTATCCTTACATTCTTCAACATCACTATGCTCGATTACGTCCCACCATGAACTTTTTTGTGGATTGATGCTCGAGTTTGTGGAAGAAACTTTGAGGTAATTCGGATACTGGAAGTTCAAGAACGAAAGTCCTAAACGTCGACAACGAGGTAAGTAGCCACCTTGGACTTTTCTTAAGAAAGTTCAAGAACGAAAGTCCTAAACGTCGACAACGAGGTAAGTAGCCACCTTGGACTTTTCTTAAGAAATACTTGTAACGAAAGTCCTAAACGTCGACAACGAGGTAAGTAGCCACCTTGGACTTTTCTTAAGAAATACTTGTAGAAATCACTTGGATTTCCATATAAACCCTAAAAACCCTAAAAAAAAAACTATGAATTAAGGGTAAAAATGAAATAAAATCTCAAAGAACCATGAGTTAAGGCCCTAAACAAATAAAATTGCTCGAGATTTAGGTAACGTCAAAATAACCCACTAGATGAACTCCGCTTCCTATGAAATATTTAATGCTAAGCATATTTCGGCATGTTGAGGTTGTATATGAAATTTTAGTGGTCAATGGATAAGGATAAGTAGGTAAACAAAGAAATGGTACACAATGACCATAATGCCCCTAAGGATATCTACCTACCGTTCATGACTTAGATGACCTCCAAATGCTATGAAACTCTGAAGTAGACNATAATGCCCCTAAGGATATCTACCTACCGTTCATGACTTAGATGACCTCCAAATGCTATGAAACTCTAAAGTAGACCTTATTTTATGATTTTTCATGATGTGGTGAAGTTTGAAAGCCATTGGGACACGTTAAGTAGCAAAACCAAGAATTAGGGGTAAAATGACCAAAATGCCCCTAGGACTATTCATGATAATTCAAGGTCTATATGTACTCCAAATGATTTGCTACTTTTTAAAAGGTTTGTGCTGAAGGAAATGTAGATATGTTTGAGATTTTAAGTTGATTGGAGGAAGTTTGAAACTTAAACCTAGTTATGACCCAAGAAACGCCTGAAGGAAACACCTCAAGACTCAAGACCTTTCTAGAACACTCTAAGGATATCACTATGAATCTATGACTTTCTATAATAACTGATGCTAGTTATTATGATGGGTTCATATGATTAGGAATGCTTGTTACCACTTATGCCTCAAGGAATCAAGAATTTTAGAAACCTACAAGATTGAGAACTAAGAACAATACCATACAAGCTCTACAACTATCCAAGTAAAATGAATGCTAGGTACCACTCAAGAAGAAGGGGCTAAGGTCCTAAAACTCAGAAACTCAAGAATGATAGGTAATACTCTAATCATGTCCAAAGTGAGTCATGACCTCCGACCATGCAGTGCTTTCAGAGGCCCAAGTTTCCTCTTCTAGATGGGATGCTCTACACCATGTTTCCTTTGCAGGATGTCATGTTTGGCCTCATTTCCCTCGCCTAGATGAGATGTCCTGCACCATGTTATGGGTACCCAAAAATTTTCAGGATGCCATGTTCATGTATGCACCGACCATAAGATGCGGGCACATACATGAACATGGCATCCTGATCGTATCGAAGGGCAATCCCTAAGATGCAGGTTCAGACTACGTCGCTTGAAATGCATAAAGCCTTGGACATAGGTTAAGACTGTGTTGCTGTGAACACATGAAGCCTTGTGCACAGGTTGTCAGGTGCATGGCTAGTGCCGTAAATCCTAGGGGGAGTGTCTTGGGAAAAGAACCAATAACAGAACAAGAACCTAGAAAGTACCAAGAACCAGAGAAATATAAAGGACTAGAACATGGATCAAGACATTAGTTCTAAGGACAAGAACCAAAAATCATAGTACTAAGGCCCTTAAAGGATAGCCAAGGTTTCAGAATCCAACGACCAAGGTCCTCAGAATAGATCGTGATAAGAACCCCAAGTCAAGAACAAGAACTAGGGGGCCTAAGTACTTACAACAAGAACAAGACACAAAAACAAGACAAGAAAGAGTGTGATACCCTAGCATATCAAGGACACGATTAAGAGCCTACAACTGGGTTGTTTACTGAGTCTTTGTACTCATTCCTTAATCTCCTTTTTTTTTTCAAATAATAAGGAGCTGGTCGAGGTCGATAGGGGATTCTGGAGCAAGTGCCATAGACAAGCCTCACCCGTTGTTCTCAACCCTTTTGTTTTAAAATGTTTTGTGTCCGTTCCTTTATTTTTTTTAACCTTATGCCGTACTTTAAATTACTAATGTGTGCACACTATTTTATTATAATATAAATTATGTTTTAAACTTTAATTGTTTTATTTTGAGAAAAATTTACCCGTCCTTTTTGGAGTCATCGAGACAGCCCGATCCTTACAAGTCTATCTCAGCTGCTGGTGTTGCTGGAGGTGGCGCAGTTGCTGGTACAACTTGAGGCGGCGCAGTTGCTTTCGTCCTAGTGACTAAACCTTCCTGAAGTAGGCTCTCTTCACCCCCACCTCTTCCTCTTCTTCTAATAGGTGGTTGTCGTCATCCTCTTCTACGTCCTCTAGGTGGCATGGTTCTAGACATGAAGATAACATCATATCGCACAATATTATAATCACACGTCATAGCAAGCATATAATTGTGATATTAAGTCAACTATAATGCTACAATCAATCACATAATTATGCCTCATTAACTTCAATTCTATATTACAATTAATACAAAGAAACAATCACACTAAGTGTCATTTAAAATATTTCTTTTTCTTATGCATGGTATACACATTGACGGCGACAGGGCATTAACGGTTGGACCATGGAACATGCCAAGCCTACATCATAGGCTAGTCTAAAGGATCTGTTACTTAGAGTTTTGATACCAATGGTAACGACCCTTGATTTCTAATTAATCTAAAGTTGCTACTGTATTCATATCATAAACATGTTATGCAAAAATACTTCACTTAAAACTTTATCATAAAAACATAGTTATGGACTTACATGTTTTCTAGAAGGTCTTTAAATATAGTAACAAAAATAGAAATAACATATAGTAGAAATGCTTTATACTAACCTATATGCTACAAAATTAAGTGCATATTAACTTATTCTAACCTATAGTCTATGAAATTTAAATTGCAAACTAACCTATGCATGTGTCATGGTATTTTGAGTTGCCACTATCAGTCATACACAGGAGCCTTGCCCTTGCCTAGAAAAATAATGGTAGCACATGGCTTGAGTATTTTAAGAAATACTCAATAAGTGACCTCACTATTAGGGTTAGATGCAAGCACATACAATCATGAACGGGACTTATCATATCAGTCTATATTCCTTAGGCGGCTTGTTGAAAAAGATTAAGTTGCTATATTTATATTTTAGTTACTAAATATTAGATCACTAATATGATCTTATGTCCATATCAGATCATAGATTTGATCTTAAGCTAAATTCTTTGTTTTGGCATGACATTCTGCTCTTTGTTAGGATTTTATTTTTATCTTCTGTTAAGCATTGTACTGACTATAAATATAGTCATTCTTCACATGATAAAGTACCGAATTTCCTTCCTTCTTCAAACTTACCTTTATTAAATTTATCATTTGGTATCAGAGTCTTGTCTCTTTCTTATCTTCATTAAATTTATCATTTGGTATCAGAGCCTTGACTCTTTCAGCCGCAGCTAAAAATGACTACTGAAGGCACTTCGACCAGCAATACCAAAATTTGTTGGTCACTACAATCATTGGAGCACGTTAATTGAGAACTTTCTTCGCTCCATAGAATATTGGCAAGTAGTTGAGTCTGGGATTTCTGCTTGATGCTGAATACTCATATGAATAAAAGGAGGTTGTAGATCAGAAATTTAAAGACTTAAGAGCTAAGAACTACCTTTTCCATGCCATCAATCGCTAAATTCTGGAGACTATTTTGGATAAAGAAACTTGGAAAGGAATTTAGGATTCAATGAAGAAAAATTCTAAGGAAATACAATGGTGAAATGAGCACAACTACAGGCTCTGCGCAAGGACTTTAAGGCCCTTCATATAGAGGAAGGTGAGACTATTTCTGGTTTCTTTTCTCTTACTCTCACCATTGCCAACAAAATGCGTTTTCATGGTGAAAAGATGAGTGATGTTAGCATTATTGAGAAAATCCTGCGCTCCATGACTTCAAAGTTAGATTACATAGCTTGCTGCAATAGAGAATCCAACGATTTGGACATCATGACCATTAATGAATTGCAAAGACATAATGTGGAAGAGTAGACATTATAGATCACTGTTGACAGCAATACATGGAGAACAAATCGTGGAGGTGGCACAATTCGAGGTAGAGGACGAGGATATGGGAGACTAGGTTTTAACAAAAATCATGTTGAGTGTTTTAACTATCATGACCTTGGCCATTTTAAGTATGAATGTCCCAAGAAGAGTAAGGGAAAGGAATCACAAGCCCATGTACTGAAACTCCTATACCATTGCTTCTGATGTCATATGTTGTCATCTGTTGAAGAGATGGTAGAACAAAAGGAGGACTAACATATTGTTTCTTTGAAATAGAAAGCCTTCAGAATGTTCTAACTTTTCAAAAGAAAGGTGGACAAAGAAACTGGGACAAATATTTTAGGTTTGAGAATTGATAGAGGTCGAGAGTTCACATCTATTGAGTTTATTGAGTTGTGCTCAAATCATGGAATACATCGATAATTCACTACAACTTGCAGACCACAGCAAAACGGAGTGGCAGAAAGAGAAAACCGCTCGGATGAGGAGGTTTATGTGGCACAACCTTCTGCTTATGTGATCAAGGGAGATTTGGAGGATTGAAAAAGTACATCAGACAGAGGATTAGCAGAGATGTAGTTAGGATTCACTGGCGATGGACCTCCAGATTTGTAGATTCTGGACTCAAAGAAGAAGATGATGAATCACTCCTTTAGGAGTTGGAGAAATAGCTTCTTAAAGATAGCGACGACAATGATGGAAGTGATGCTGCGTCTGTGATTACGAGTTCGACTAGTGCTTGGTGTGAGACGATGTATAAGCTAATTAGTTTGACAACGCCGCCAAATCAGAAGCCAGTTTCGTCTTCACCAACTACCTCTGCTTCATCTTCTTGTTCTTCGTTATGTCGTCCTATGTGGCTTCTCCGTCTTCCAATTCTTGAAAACAGTCTGCAATCGAGGTTGCAACGACCATTTCTAAGGGGAAATTGGAGGTTGTGGTGAGATTCTTGCACCGGTTGTTAAGATTTCGAATGCGAGAGGTAGTTCTATGTAGAGATTAGCAGAGTATATGGTTTTCGCTCTAAAATCGTGGATAAATCTAACGGAATTTTTGCCACCTATGGTGTAGATTTTTGGCAATGAACATTCGATAGCGACTCAGTCGCTTTACGATGTTTCTGGTTGCTTTAAGCTTGCTTTCATTGCGATGAATCTTGCGATTCTTGAGGCGATAGAGGAAGATGATCGAAAACTACACGGTGTGGATTTTAATATCAGGAAGGGAGGTCAGCATATGAATCTAATCCCCCTTCTCTTAGGTCATCAGGAAGAGAAGGTTGTCATGAAATTGACGGCGGTTGTGGCGGACAACGGTGGAGATGAGAGGTTAAAAAAGGTCGGCGAGTCACAGAGTTAGCTGGCGAAAGAACACGACGTCGGGTTCAAATTCAACATGGTGAAACAGGAACTAGCGGAGATGATGTGCGAGTCACTCGGGTGCGATGGAGATGAATCACTAGTAGTGAATTTTGCTTTTAAGTTGTATCAGATGCTGGACTAGAGCATGTCAATAGAGAAAAGATTTGAGATGAGTGTGTGTCAGGTTATTCATTTTTGCTAAGTTCAGGAGCTGTTTCATGGTCCTCATAGAAGCAACTCGTAGTCACACTCTTCACTACTGAAGTTGAAATCATTGCTGCTGCAGCTTGTGCTTGCCAAACCATATGGTTAAGAAGGATGTTGGAAAAGCTCTATCATATCCCAATTGGAGCTATGATGGTGTACTGTGATAATAGTTTCACTATTAAGCTGACCGAAAATTCAGTCTTCTACGATCGAAGCAAACACATTAATGATCATTTCCATTTCCTCCGTGATTTAGTAAAGGTGGAACTGTGATGTTACAACATTGTCATACTAAAGAGCAAGAGTTTGATATCATGACAAAACCTTTGACTCGAGTTGTGTTTGAGATGCTACACATGTTGCTTGGTGTCTATCAAGATCCTGAAGTTTGATCTAAAGAGTGCATCATCAGTCTAGGAAGGAATGTTGAAAAAGATTTAGTTGCTATTTTTATGTTTTAGTTTCTTAATATTAGATTACTGATACGATCTTATGCAGATCATAGATATGATCTTATGTCAGATTCTTTGTTTTGGTATGATATTCTAGTTTTCGTCAGAATTTTATTTTTATCTTTGGTTAAACATTGTACTGGCGATAAATATAGTCATTCTTCACTTAATAAATTACTAAGTTTCCTTCCTTCTGCAAACTTATCTTCATTAAATTTATCACTGCTATCCTAAGCAATTTAACTAGGTGTGTATTTACTGTTCTACACACGGTCACCACATGTGAGTATGGACCCACCAGTCGGTTCGCACGCCTCTTGGGCCTCTTTCTTGTCGGGTGAGCATTCCTTAGGTGTTGTTAATGTCGGACACCCGTTAGGAATAGCAACCATTGTATCATTATAATAAATATAATGATTGTTTCCTTGCCTCGTAGTGTACGCGTCTGTACCATCATAAAAGAAGAAGGGGTATCCATGGCTTTATATTATATCTGTGGCTTTCATTACATGTATAACAACTCCTCTAACATTTTTCTTTATATTATATCATTTTATCATAATTTCTCATGCATTTATCGAAGTTATGCATTATCATGTCTTCAAACATATCATAAACTATCATGTCTTCTAACATATCATATCATATTATGTACATATTATATCACATCATATATCATAACATTCAAAATTCACATCACGAGCATGTCGTCAAGAATATAATATCTTAACACATCATATTGTAAACATATCATTTGATCACATATAACATAACATTCACATATCATATCGTACACATCATTTCATTATCATCCAAATATATGAGTATACGACACATGCGAAGCCACGACCACATGTCATCATAAAACATACAATTTATAACCAAATCAATAGAAGTGTCACCTACTTGGTTGGCCTTAACCGACATTTCCCTAATATTCAAGTACGTTTGCTTTTCGTCCCTTGAAATTTCTCCAAGTATTGTCGGTTGTCATTTTCTATTATAATGTTATCTTGTTTCGTTAGTAACTAAAATTCCTTAACTCAATCTAACTTGAATCGTGAAATTGAACTCATATTTACCTTAATTTTCTTAAACAAGGTCAATTTTAACTTGAAGATGATCGGAACGATGAAAATTGAGCAAAATTCCCTCTATCGAGCTGAGGGACTGATTTCTTAGTTGCAGAGCCAAAGCCAAGCGAGCTAACTGAGCCTGTATACTGGAGTTTCTTGCTACAAGCGCCACATGTGGCACAATGAGGCACTGATTACGGGTTGCTTGCTACAGGCGTGTTGGTTACAGGTTGCAGATTTGGGCTGGCTTGCAGGTTGCAGATTTCGGTTATTTTGTGTAGTGGATCTTGGCTTGCAGGTTGGTCGCGATTGTAGATCTATTCACTTAGCCATAAGGTAAGTGTATGACACTAACACCTCCACCTTTGCAATATATGACCAAGGAATACCATCTTCATTTATAGCTTCTATCACAATAATAAAAATTCTTATTCTACCTCCATTAATCGTATAAGACAGACCATTCACCACACGCAAGTATATGAGACGTTCACCATTCTTGTTATACACTTCCACTGCAAACCTTCCAACCTTTTGCAATTCTTCTTCATTGACATTCTTAATTGGAACTATATTTGAAGGAAACACTTCTCCACACCTCATTCCGTAACACCTTTGATACATAGTTTCATCAAACTTACTTTGTTCATGAATAAGTGGTGTTCAATATTTATAGCTGTGGCTGATGCTGTTCAAATTGATATAGCCGAATCTTACAACAAAGAATAATTGAGCATTCCTCCATTAGGAGATAGATTTATGAACGTTTAGGAAACCCAAAATCTCGACCTCGTTTACCGACGACGATGCGTATGAAAAGGGCACAAAATGTACCTTAGGTTTATGTGCGGTCGTCGGGGATCTCTTTAGCTGTATAACTCGGTTATTTTGACATCGTGTTGATCGTCTTGTGTCTCGATGAAAAAGTTCGAATTTCTCTCTCTCCCTCTATTTCTTTCCTTTCTCTTTTCTCTTATCTGCAGGTATTTTGGGTCGTGTGGCGATGGCTGGGCAATTTTGGCGTGCCGTGGAGCATGTTTTTGCATGGGGAAAACTTCGACGATCGCCGAAAAACATTGACGGTACACTATGAGCCAAATTGCAGGCGACACATTGACTACACACTGGCTACACACTGACTATCTAAGCCCTATTTTCAATACCTCGAATCACAGGTAGCCACGTATACTCCATGGTAAAAAGGACCGTACAATTTTCTTTTGTAAGATAAGAGACAGGAGGAATTTAAAATTTAAATATGCATTAAAAAATTGTCATAAAAATAGTTCAGGAAGGGACATAAAAATACAAAGGTAATATACTCAAAGCAAATTCAAATAAAAACAGTTTTCTAAAAATACATCAGTTTCAAAAAGTAATAAATAAAATGACAAGTAGGAAGATGGCTAGATCTAAAGAGTACCCTTGCAGCTGCCAGGCTCGGCTTGCTCCCACTGTTGACAGTGGTCTATATCTCAGAAAAAGAAGAATAACATGAGATAAGTATAAATCACTCAGGAAACAACCTACTTGTAGGACTCGTCAGACTTAATCCTATGAACAAAAACTTAGGTTATGTGCTCATAACTATTTTTAACGATCACCCATGGCTAAACACCTATACCAACTTGGTAAGTCACTGAATCACTCAGCAAACAACCTACTTGTAGGTCTCGTACGACTTAATCCTATGAACAAAAACTTAGGCTATGTGCTCATAACTATTTTTAATGATCACTCATGGCTAAACGGTTATACCAAGTCATTGTTCAACTACTCTCAGTATACTTCTTTTAAGGAGTACTCAATCCCTCTTAGGTTCAAAACTTAAGGACTTTTTTTTTCTTGGCTCTAGGTTTCATGTATATCTCGATCCTTCATCGATCTTGCATGAGGGGCGCCTCAAGTCACTATGATACATGAGAAGGGCCCTAAGGTAATACTCGCCGATATGCGAGAGATCCTTTCGTTCTAATGGTGGCCGTACTCCATACCTAAATTATCGATGTAAATATATTAATACTGATCCACATACTCAAATCTAATATGAAAAATGGATGAAATAATGCACCAAAAATAAAGATTTTCTAGCAACATAAACTTAAAGTTATATATGTATGTATACTTGTACATTTGTGTCAATTTTAAAATAAATTAATTGTGAAACTACTACTACACAACAATGTCATTATATTTTAAAAATGACATGCCTAAGAAATCATTAAAATACTTTTATTATTTTTCTCTCATATATCTCATGGTACAACAATTTGAGGTGTCTATAGCCTTGTGGTAGCTTTCAAAAATAATTTCTCCAATTTTAGATATAAACGGACAATTTTGGCCTTGATTCATCTTAGTTAGCCACTAAAAATCACTTTTAAATTGGCCAAATGGTCGAATAAATATAAGTAGAAGCGATATATAATTGCGACTTTGACAACAAAATTTATGTAATATACTCCATAAAAGGAATCGGTAATGGAAACAGGTATCTTTGAGAAACGATCATAAATTGAAGAGATTGACCTAACCATTCAATACCTGAATTCATGTTTCTTGTATGCATCTAGTGGTGTGTCAACCAAATATTTATGTGGTACACTAAGCTCGCTTGTAGCTCGAAGTTTTCCTAGAAAGAATATATTTAATATATGACCAAGCTGAAATAAAAAAATGACCAAGCTGAAACCATTCAATACCTCGAAGTTTTCCCCCGGGGTGTCTTACACTAAGCTCGCTTAAGTCGGGGTCACCTCATTCCTAACCAAGCTGAAATCGACCTTATTAATTGCTGAAGTAAAATTTAGTTCATCTATTGTCGAGGAGGTACTTCTCTCATTGAAGAGTATTTAAATGTCCACAAAATAAATCCTTGAATTATTTATTAATTTGAGGCTAGCAAAATTAATATTATTATATTTAATGATTAAAATTTTAAGTTACACTATGATGGATGGAAATTTACCTTCGGAATGTCATGACTTGAAATATATAAATTATATGGAATTAATATTAATATTCTTAAAAATATATGAATTTAATATTAATATTCTTTAAAATACGAATAAAAAATTTGAATAAAAGAACAATAATTTAGTTTATTACACTAGGTTCTCCGTCACGATCCATTGCTGGGCTACTCGATGCATTATCGTCTACAACAACTTTTTCATCATTATCGCTGGAATAACCTCCTCTACAACGTTCAATTGTATTACAACCTCTT
>NW_019268542.1:1739727-1836303 GCF_002738365.1 Cucurbita moschata
GAAAAAAAAACAGCATTCAAACATGTAACTTTTCGTAGGTTTTAAGTGATACAACTGACTTAGTTTAAGATAATAAATTACTTTCAAAAAACAAAAGTTAAAATAATCTTAACATGTTACGATTTAGAAAATTAGTAAGACAAAAATTATCATTGAATGAACCTTCTCGGAAAGTAAATTTAGTATTGATACTAATATTCAATATTTATTTAATTAATTTAAATTTAGATCTTCTGCATAGAAGTGTGCCCATTAGCTGGTTTGCCCGAGAGGTTAAGGAGGAAGACTTAAAATCTTCCACACGAAAGTGCGCATGGGTTCGAACACCATAGCCAGCATTATGGGCTTCCCATGGTACTGAGGGGTTCGATTCTAGGGATGTGCATTTTTCAAGCTTACTTGGAGGTGAATCGTACCCTTAATAGGTGCATTTTACACTATTAATAGTTGTGAAGAGGCCCCCTAATTTTGTACTTGTAGGTGAATCGTACCCCTAATAGGTGCATTTTTCAAGCTTACTTATAGGTGAATTGTACCCCAAATAACCCAAATAGGTGACTGTAATAGTAGTGAAGAGGCTTAGATTTATGGGCTAAATTGACCAAGACATAGAATTGCTAACTTTATGGTCCAACTAAAACACACATACTTCCCTCCTGGATGTGCACATCTAGTGTAGTGGTATCATAGTTTCCTCCCACAATACTAATCGGGCTTCGATTCCCCTTAATGGCTAAGTACACCTAAAATAACCCCTAACGAGTGACTTTCTACTTAGACTTATGGGCCTGATAGGGCTAGGTTGACCAAGCCTTGGCTAACTTCGTCCAACTAAAGCACACAGGATGTCCACATCTAGTGTAGTGGTATCATAGTACCCTCTCACGGTACTGTCCGGGAAATTTCCTTGGAGAACCCCTAACGGGTGACTTACTCTCCTGTAATAGTAGTGAAGAGGCTAAGACTTACGGGCCTGATATGGCTAGATTGACCGCCATAGAATTGGCTAAATTTATGGACCAACACACAGTACTTCCCTCCTGGATGAGCACATCTAGTGTAGTGGTATCATAGTACCCTCCCATGGTACTAACCGAGGTTCGATTTATTGGATGTGAATTTTTCAAGCTTACTTGAAGGTCAATCATCTAATGACTTTTATGAAATAAAGAGATTAGAAATAAGTGGCTAAGGGCACCTAGAAGAAACCATAATTGGTGACTTACGGGTCTGATAGGGAATTGGCTAACTTTATGGTCAAACTAAAACACACAGTACTTCCCTCCTGGATGTGAACATCTAGTGTAGTGGTATCATAGTACCCTCCCACAGTACTGACCGGGATTGGATTCCCAGATGTACATTTTTCAAGCTTACTTGTAGGTAAATCTTCTAATAACTTAGATGAAATAAAGAGATCTTCTAATGATTAGATGAAATGAAGAGATTAGAAATAAGTGTCTATGTGCACTTAGAAGAACCTGAGTCACTTACTCTCTTGTAATAGTAGATAAGAGTCCTAAGCTTATGGGCCTGATAGGGCTAGATTGACCAAGCCATAGAATATGCTAACTTAATGGTCCAACTAAAACACACATACTTCCCTCCTGGATGTGCACATCTAGTGTAGTGGTATCATATGAAGGGAATGAATTCTTCATCCACGTAAGGAAGCATTGAGAACCGTTTTAATTTTTATTATGAATTAAAACAAAAGAAATAAATATGAGTTTAAGAATTCTACCTTTCTAGAAATCCTAGTTTGCAAGACATTCTTCCACATTCCACAAGATCTTCCTTGCTATGACTCGAACACAAAGCTAAGGCTTGTGGGAGCCTCTTGAAAGAAAATCCCAAAGGGTTTAGAGAAGAAGAAAGAGTTTCGAGAATTCTTTAGAGATGTAATTACATTCTCCAGAGAAAGTGGGAGAGATTGATGTGTCTTTTGCTCAACCCAAAGGTGTTGTCCTCTAGATTCAATCTTCATGAATTATAGTGGCTATCCAAGCTGGTTTCTTTATCAAAGTTGTTGATTTGACATCCATGAAACTCTAGATTCAATCTTCATGAATTATAAGCCAATCTACATAGAGTTATCCGTTGAGGAGGACAACTTATTTACCATTCGAATTTCAAAATATTTGTAGTCTCTTGAAACTTATTTCCCATTCGAATTTCAAAATATTCGAATGGTACTAGAACACATAGGCAAACTCAAGTGTCTTCGCTCTGCCCCTCTTTTTTTCTTGGTATAAAGAAACTTGCATTCTTTGTTTCTGACATCTTCTTCCTCCACTGTTCATCTCTCCATAGTTACCATTGAACCCTCTCTCTCTTACCCTTTTCTCACAATAGAGTTATGGACTTAATTCTAAAGCCTGTATCTTGCGTCTCAATAGTCCACAACCATGTCATGGACTTAATTCTAAAGTCTGTACCTTGCGTCTCAATAGTCCACATCCTATAGTTGTTTCTCAACACCTGATTGCTTCGTTCTTCATTCTCCATTTCCATTCTCTCTCTCTTGTTTCATTTTTGTTCCATTTTTAATTGCAATTTCTATATCTTCAGATGTTTGATTTGCCCAAATTCTAATGGAAATTTTTCATTCTCTCTCCTTTCTTGTTCTATTTCGAGATTGACCAAGGCCTTTCAAATGACCCTCTCTCTCTCATCCTTCTTCCTTTGGGTTTCTCTCTACTAAATGGGTTAATCATATTCTGTCATGTCAATTTACTAGTGCCCGATGAACCCTTTACAGTTTTCGATGACCAAGAAAATACTATAATGCTCAGCCAGACGTCTTCTCCAAACCAGGCTACTAACATCTTCACAAAAAGTGTTTTTCGACCTCTCTTTGAATTTTTCAAATCCAAGTCTCACGTTCATTCAAATCCAACGCTCAGCTTGCAAGGTTTTAAGGATATTTAGTTATGAATTATGGTTTGCCATATATATCATAGTTGACCTTTTATTACAGACAAGTATGATTGAGGAGATTTAGCCTTCTATTACAGTTTATCATCATAGGTACCATATTTGATTCTTTATTGTAGTCAAATAAAATACTATAATAGAATTATGTTAGATAGTATTTTAGTAGTTCGCAAAATACTATGTTAGAACGCAAAATACTATGTTAGAATACTATTAGGGATACTATTCTAACATAGTATTTTGTGGACTACTAAAATACTATCTTAGAATAATATTTTAGTAGTTCGCACAATATCATAGGATAAATAGTATTTTAGTAGTTCGCAAGGAAGAAGGTTGCTCTCTATTATATTGAGACTATTAGAGAGGTAAATCTTCCAAGATTCACATGTAAAACTTGCAAGCGAATATTTAAGTAGAAAATTATTAAGATGGCGGATTTAAGTAGAATTATGATAAATTGAACGTAAACATATTTCAAGAGGGTACTATGATACCACTGCACTAGATGTGCACGTGTAGGAAGGAAGGAAGTACTGTGTGTTTTAAGTTAGACTAGTTGGACCATTAAGTAAGCCAATTAATGCCCATAGATGTGAATATCCAGGTGGGAAGTAGTGTGTCTAAGCCTTCTTCACTATTATTATAGAGATCTAGCCATCAGGACTACAAGTCTAAGCCAAGCCTTCTTCACTATTATTACAGAGATCTAGCCATCAGGGCTATAAGTCTAAGTCTAACCCAAGCCTTCTCCACTATTATTACAGAGATCTAGCCATTAGGGCTATAAGTCTAAGCCAAGCCTTATTCACTATTATTACAGAGTAAGTCACTCATTAGGGATTCTTCTCTAGGGTTCGTGGAAGGGTACTATGATACCACTGCACTAGATGTGCACGTCCAGGAGAAGTACTGTGTCTTTTAGTTGGACAATAAAATGCTCAGTACCGTTGGAGAGTACATGATACCACTACACTAGATGTGCACATCCTGGATGTCTTTGAGTTGGACCATAAAGTTAGCCAATTCTGGCTTGGTCAATCTAGCCCGCCTCTTCACTACTATTATAGGAGAGTAAGACACCCCCATTAGGGGTTCTCTTCTCCTAGGTGCACTTCCGACTAATTTCTAATCTCTTTATTTCATAAAAGTGATTAGAAGATTGACCTACAAGTAAGCTTGAAAAATGCACATTCGAGAAATTTAACCCCGGTCAGTACTGTAGGAGGGTATTATGATACTACTACACTAGATGTGCATATCTTGGAGGGAAGTACTCGATCTTTGAGTTGGAGCATAAAGTTAACCAATTCTATGGCTTGGTCATTCTAGCCCGCCTCTTCACTAGGAGAGAGTTGGACCATAAAGTTTAACCAATTCTATGGCTTGGTCAATCTAGCCAGCCTCTTCACTAGGAGAGAGTTGGACCATAAAGTTAACCAATTCTATGGCTTGGTCAATCTAGCCCGCCTCTTCACTAGGAGAGAGTTGGACCATAAAGTTAACCAATTCTATGGCTTGGTCAATCTAGCCCGCCTCTTCACTAATTTCTAATCTCTTCTCCTAGGTGCACTAACGACTAATTTCTTATCTCTTTATTTCATAAAAGAGATTAGAAGATTGACCAACAAGTAAGCTTGAAAAGTGCAAATTCGAGAAATTTAACCCCAGTCAGTACCGTAGGAGGGTATTATGATACTACTACACTAGATGTGCATATCTTGGAGGGAAGTACTCGGTCTTTGAGTTGGAGCATAAAGTTAACCAATTCTATGGCTTGGTCAATCTAGCCCGCCTCTTCACTAGGAGAGAGTTGGACCATAAAGTTTAACCAATTCTATGGCTTGGTCAATCTAGCCAGCCTCTTCACTAGGAGAGAGTTGGACCATAAAGTTAACCAATTGAAAAGAGTTGGACCATAAAGTTATCCATTTCTATGGCTGGGTCAATCTAGCCCGCCTCTTCACTAGGAGAGAGTTGGACCATAAAGTTAACCAATTCTATGGCTTGGTCAATCTATCCCGCCTCTTCACTACTATTATAGGAGAGTAAGACACCCCGGGGGGGTTCTCGTACGTGTACTTTTCCACCAATTTCTAATTTCTTTATTTCATAAAAGTCATTAGAAGATTGACCTACAAGTAAGCTTGAAAAATGCACATTCGAGAAATCGAACCCCGATTAGTACCGTGGGAGGGTACTATGACATGTGCACATCTTGGAAGGAAGTACTGTGTCTTTTAGTTGGATCATTAAGTTGGAGGGAGTAGTGTGTGTAGTGTGTCTTTTAGTTGGACCATAAAGTTAACCAATACTATGACCCTGTGTCTTTTAGTTGGATCATTAAGTTGGAGGGAGTAGAGTGTGTAGTGTCTTTTAGTTGGACCATAAAGTTAACCAATACTATGGCCCTTTTCACTACTATTACATAGGAGAGTAAGATGCCATCGGGAAAGATCGGCCTAGAGGGTACTATAATACCACTACACTAGATGTGCACATCCTAGAGGGAAGTACTGTGTCTTTTAGTTGGACAATAAAGTTAGTCAATTCTATGGCTTGGCCAATGTAGCCCGCCTCTTTACTACTATTACAGAGTAAGACACCCATTAGGGGTTTCTTCTAGGTGCACTTTTCTACTAATTTCAAGTAAGCTTGAAAAAAGCACATCTAGGGAATCGAACTCCGATCAACCATGGGAGGGTTCTATGTCTTGGTTAATCTAGCCCATAAATCTAAGTCTCTTCACTACTGTCCCAGTAGGGGTTCTTCTAGGTGCACTTATAGCCACTTACTTATTTCTAATCTCTTTATTTCATCTAAGTCATTAGACGGTTGACTTACAAATAAGCTTGAAAAATTCACATCCAGGGAATCGAACCCTAATAAATATTGTGGATATCGTGGGAGGGTACTAACATGATACCACTACACTAGATGTGCACATCCAAGTGGGAAGCAATTCTATGTCTTGGTTAACCTAGCCCATAAATCTAAGTCTCTTCACTACTGTCCCTAGGTTCTTCTAGGTGCACTTATAGCCACTTACTTATTTCTAATCTCTTTATTTCATCTAAGTCAATAAATGATTGACCTACAAATAAGCTTGAAAAATGCACATCCAAGGAATCTAACCCTAATAAATATTGTGTATATCGTGAGAGGATACTAACATGATACCACTACACTAGATGTGCACATCCAAGTGGGAAGTCACCTATTACGGTTTCTTAGGGGTTCTTCTAGGTGCACTTAGCCACATATTTCTTATCTCTTTATTTCATAAAAGTATATTAGTAGAAGATGTAAATCACTTATATATCTATAATGCTGGCTATGGGGTTCGAACCCATGCGCACTTGTGTGCAGAAGATCTTAAGTCTTCCCCCTTAACCTCTCGGGCAAACCAGCTAATTTTGTTCATCAAAATTAAATTTAGCTAAACTAAATTTAAATTAATTAAATAAATATCGAAAATAAGTATGAATACTAAATTTGTATTCAAAGAAATATATTAGAAAATGATAAGAGTTGGGGCATCATAGGGTTAAACACATAGTACTCTACCTTTGCAATATATGACCAAGGAATACCATCGTCATTTATAGCTTCTATCACAATAATAAAAAAAATTTATTCTACCTCCATTGATCACATAAGTCAGACCATTCACCACACGCAAGTAAATGAGACATTCACTATTCTTGTTATACACTTCCATTGTAAACCTTTCAACCTTTTGCAATTCTTCTTCATTGGCATTCTTAATTAGAACTAGATTTGAAGGAAACACTTCTCCACACCTCATTTTGGAACACCTTTGACAGATAATTTCAACAAACTTACTTTGTTCATGAATAGTGGAGTTCGATATTTATAGTTGTTGTTGAACGCTATTCAAATTGATATAATCGAATCTTACAACAAAGACTATCGCATTCCTCTGTTAGGAGATAGCTTTGAAGCATATTCTTTGGTTTGGATAATGTTGGCATTGTTTTAGTCAAACAATTAATACAAATGTACTACTTGTAGAACAAACATTTTGTAGGTATATTTTTTAGTTTTAGTAATAAATTACACATTAATAGGTTGATACACTTTTTATACATTCACGACAACAAAATGGGCTAGGATTGAGATTCGAATCAGGCAAGATTGATCACATGGAGTGAGCTTGAATGATTCTACATGCAACTAACTAGGTAGAATTGCAAAGAAACTTTGGTAAAGAAAAGCACAAATGCTACATCCATGACTTTATATAGTCTCATAATGAAACTATTAAATGCATTCTAAAGTCATTAAACAATTGACCTACAAGTAAGCTTGAAAAATGACACCCAGGGAATCGAACCCTAGTCAAGTACCGTGGGAGGGTACCCACTACACACTAGATGAACACATCCAGATGGGAAGTACTATGATACCAATACACTATGTGTGCACATCCAGGTGGGAAGTACTGTGCGTTTTAGTTGGCCGATAAAGTTAGTCAATTCTATTGCTTGGTCAATCTAGCCCTATCAGGCCCATAAGAAAGCTTGAAAAATGCACATCCGCGAAATAGAACCTCGGTTGCACTTCCAGGTGGGAAGCACGGTGTGTTTTAGTTAGACCATAAAGTTAGCTACAAGAAAGCTTAAAAAATGCACATTCGGGGAATCAAACCACGATCAGTACCGTGGGAGAGTCTATGATGTTGGGATTTATGCTCTAAAGCCTCGTAATTAATTATTTAGTTTATAACAATAATTTTTATTATTTTATTTGTAATTAATTGTTATCCATGGTACTTCAGGTGAAAGATGTAATTACAGGGGTAAAACGCACGTTTGACCCAGCTGTAATTATGAACAACTCGTGAAGAATCGACTTGCTTGTAATGGTTATATCAATGGACATAACTTGTTCTACGGTGCATAAGAGTGCAACTCTAGGTCTATAGTGAAGTGACCTAATAGTTAATGAATAGAGATCGATTAATTAAAGATTTTAATTAATTAATTTTGTATCATTGGAGCTTACAATCTGTAGATCCATAACGTCCCCTTTGTTAGCTGATAGTAACGCTTAAAGGTTTAATTTATTTGAAAGTGTTCAAATTGATATTTAATATATTAGATATATTAAATATAAAGGAGAAAATAAATTTAATTTGAAATGTCAAATTAATATTTAATATATGAGATATATTAAATAAATAGAGAAAATAAAATTAATTTGAAACGCCAAATTAATATTTAATATATTAGATATATTAAAAAAATAGAGAAAATATTTTTAATTTGAAGAGTTGAAATTAATATTTAATATATTAGATAGGTTAAATATAAATAAAGAAAAATATATTAATTTGAAGGGTTCAAATTAATATTTAATATATATTTTATATATATTAAAGGAAAAATATATTTATTGTATTTGATACCATTAAATATTAAACCAATTAATATATTTTGATATATTAAATAAAAATATTTTTTAAATTTGAATGAGATTTGAATAATTAAATATTACGATATCATATAATATCTAAATATGATTTGTATAAGGTATTATATCCTAATATATTATTTGACAAATATTCTCAAAGTCCCGGTAAATAGGACCCTTGGGTTGAGCAAAAGACACATCAATCTCTCCCACTTTCTCTCGAGAATGTAATTACATCTCTAGAGAATTCTCGAAACTCTTTTTCTTCTCCAATCCCTTTGGGATTTTCTTTCAAGAGGCTCTCACAAGCCTTGGCTTTGTGTTCGAATCATAGCAAGGAAGATCTTGTGGAATGTGGAAGAACGTTTGCATGGTTTGATTACTTCAAAAAGTCTTGCAAGCTAGGGTTTCTACAAAATAGAATTCTTATACTCATATTTATTTCTTTTGTTTTAATTCATAATAAAAATTAAAACGGTTCTCAATGCTTCCGCTACGTGGATGAAGAATTCATTCCCTTCATATGATACCACTACACTAGATGTGCACATTCAAGTGGGAAGTAGTGTGTTTTGGTTGGACCATAAAGTTAGCATATTCTATGGCTTGGTCAATCTCGCCCTATCAGGCCCATAAGTCTAGGCCTCTTATCTACTATTACAAGAGAGTAAGTACTTCGGGTTCTTCTCTTTATTTCATCTAAGTTATTAGAAGATTTTCCTACAAGTAAGCTTGAAAAATGCACATTTGGGAAATCCAATCTCGGTCAGTACCGTGGGAGGGTAGTATGATACCACTACACTAGATGTGCACATCCAAGAGGGAAGTACTATGTGTTTAAGTTTGACCATAAAGTTAGCCAATTCCCTATATGAACCATAATGGGTGGTTAGCCAATTCCCTGTATGACCCATAAGTCACCCATTATGGTTTCTTCTAGGTGCCCTTAGCCACTTATTTCTATTCTCTTTATTTAATAAAAATCATTAGACGATTGACCTTCAAGTAGCTTGATAAATGCACATCCAATAACTCGAACCTCGGTTAGTATCGTGGGAGGGTACTACGATACCACTATACTAGATGTGCTCAGAACACAACCATGATAAGGTTGAATAAGATATAAGATTTGATGAGAGTTCTGCAAGTAGGTTTCGAATAATAGCATCTTTGTATATATAGTTTCTTTGTGATTCAAATGAGAGCGAGATTAAGCAGATTCATTGTTGTGTGTAATTTTTTGAGGTTATGATTGAGTTTCAAGATTTATTATTGACATAAACTTGGAGGTCCATACATGCTCTACGAGTTTTCTCTACCTCTACAACGTTGAGGTTAAAATTGTCAAAAGTTGAAAGTAACGTTCAAGCTTGTGGTTAACAACAACATATTCTAACTAGTTGAGTTATATCAGCCTTTAATTGTTAAAAAAAAAATTAATGTAACGAATACTAATAACTTACAAAAAGAATAATGACATTGTTGAATTTTTTTTCCCAAATACATCTTGCTAGACACAGATGTTAGGTAGTTAAACCTAAATTACCTTGTTTCTATAATTACAAGAGTGATCCAGATGTTCGTTTTAATAAAGGATGTAGCTCCCAAAGGAATGTGTTTGGATGTATCCATATCTGACACATGTCTTTATATCAACGGACGCTTCACGGAGACGTATAACTGCATGCCAAAATGACGTCTACTCGAGAAAGATTGGATATTCTCAAAATCTACTATATGGGAAGGAATGGTACCAGTTCTCCACAACCCCTGGGCCCTGTGGCCTAAGCAAGCTACACTGTGGCATATACATGTGTCATAGTGAAGTCGAGCATTATTGAGGAATGGGGCGACAATCTCGAAGTAGGCTCTCTTCACTCCCACCTCTTCCTATTCCTCTATTAGGTGGTTGTCGTCGTCCTCATCTTCCTCTTCTGCATCCTCTAGGTGGCATGGTTCTAGAAATCAAGATAACATCATATCGCACAGTATTATAATCACACATCATAGCAAGTATATAATTGCGATATTAAGTCAACTATAATGCTACAATCAATGACATAATTATGACTCATTAAATTCAATTCTATATTACAATTAATACTAAGAAACAATCACAGTAAGTGTCATTTAAAATATTTCTTTTTCTTATGCATGGCATACACATTGACGGTGACATAGCATTAACTGTTTGACCATGGAACATGCCACACCTATATCATTGGCTTGTCTAAAGGATCTGTTACTTGAGTTTTGATAAGTAATAACCCTTGATTTCTAAATAATCTAAAGTTGGCACTGTATTCATATCATAAACATGTTAGGCAAAAATACTTCATTTAAAACTTTATCATAAAAACATAGTCATGGACTTGCATGTTTTTTAGAAGGTCTTTAAATATAGTAACAAAAATTGAAATAACATAACGTAGAAATGCTTTATACTAATCTGTATGCTACAAAATTAAGTGCATATTAACTTATTCTAACCTATAGTCTATGAAATTTAAATTGCAAACTAACCTATGCATGTGTTATGGTATTCCGAATTGCCACTGTCAGCCATACACGGGAGCCTTGCCTTTACCTAGAAAAATAATGGTAGCACGTGACTTGAGCATTTTAAGAAATACTCAATAAGTGACCTCGTTATTAGGGTTAGATGCAAGCACATACAATCATGAGCGGGACCTATCATATCAGTCTATATTCCTTAGGCGACTTGTTGATAAGGATTAAGTTGCTATTTTTATATTTTAGATCATCGATATGATCTTAAGCTAAATTCTTTGTTTTGACATGATATTCTGCTCTGTGTTAGGATTTTATTTTTATCTTCTGTTAAGCATTGTACTGGCTATAAAGATAGTCATTCTTCACATGATAAAGTACAAAATTTTCTTCCTTAAGCAAACTTATCTTCATTAAATTTAACATTTGGTATCAGAGCCTTGACTCTTTCAGCTGCAGTTAAAGATGACTACTGAAGGTAGCTTTGTTCGACAAGCAATACCAAAATTTGTTGGTCACTACGATCATTAGAGCATGTTAATTGAGAACTTTCTTCGCTCTATAGAATATTGGCAAGTAGTTGAGTCTAGGATTTCTGCTGTAGCAGATGATGCTGATTACTCATATGAATAGAAGGAGGTAGTAGATCAAAAATTGAAAGACTTAAGAGCTAAGAACTACCTTTTCCATGCCATCAATCACTAAATTTTGGAGACTATTTTGGATAAAGAAACTTCGAAAGGAATTTGGGATTCAGTGAAGAAAAATTCCAAGGAAATACAATAGTGAAACGAGCACAATTACAGGCTCTGCGCAAGGACTTTGAGACCCTTCATATGAAGGAAGGTGAGACTGTTTGTGATTTCTTTTCTCATACTCTCACCATTGCCAATAAAATGTTTTTATGTTGTTTTTCGACGATCAGCAAGGATAATCGGCAAGTCAAATCCTTTTCGGTGAGAAGAAATCGTTTGACGGAAGTTGTTGGAAGAAAATAAAAATGCGAAAAAAAGAGAGAGAGAATTGCAATTTTGACTTTTGCTTAAAATGAGTAATTTTTTATTGTCGATAGATTCACCTATTTAAATAACTGTAGAGTGGCCAACTAAACATGTGCCATTTCCTTCCGAATAGCCACCTACTAAATTGTTAATCCATTCGACCTGCTGTTTGTAAAATGGTCAAAGGAAGATATTTAATTAACTAATTAAAACGTGTAAATCTAAATAAGGAAACCTCAAGCTTTTATTTAAAAATCTCTCATAAAACTTGTGTATATTAACTAATTAAAACGTGTAAATCTAAATAAGGAAACCTCAAGCTCTTATACTCATATTTATTTCTTTTGTTTTAATACATAATAAAAATCAAAACGGTTCTCAATGCTTCCGCTACGTGGATGAAGAATCCATTCCCTTCATATGACGCAACTACACTAGATGTGCACATCCAAGTGGGAAGTAGTGTCGGATTTAGTTGGACCATAAAGTTAGCATATTCTATAGCTTGGTCAATCTAGCCCTATCAACACCATAAGTCTAGGCCTCTTATCTACTATTACAAGAGAGTAAGTCACTCAGGTTCTTCTAAGTGCACTTAGCCACTTATTTCTAATCTCTTCATTTCATCAAAGTCATTAGAGGATCTCTTTATTTCATCTAAGTTATTAGAAGATTTACCTACAAGTAAGCTTGAAAAATGCACAGGGGAATCCAATCCCGGTTAGTACTGTGGGAGGGTACTACGATACCACTACACTAGATGTGCACATCTAGGAGGGAAGTACTGTGTGTTTTAGTTTGACCATAAAGTTAGCCAATTCCCTATAAGACCCATAAGTCACCCATGATAGTTTCTTCTAGGTGTCGTTAGCCACTTATTTGTAATCTCTTTATTTTATAAAATTCATTAGTCGATTGACCTTCGAGTAAGATTGAAAAATGCACATCCAATAAATCGAACCTCGGTTAGTACTGTGGGAGAGTACTATGATACCACTACACTAAATGTGCTCATCAAGGAGGGAAGTATTGTGTGTTGGTCCACTAAGTTAGCCAATTCTATGGCAGTCAATCTAGCCATATTAGGCCCATAAGTCTTAGCCTCTTCACTAGTATTACAGGAGAGTAAGTCACCCATTAGGGGTTCTTTGGAGAAATTTCCCGGTCAGTACCGTGAGAAGGTACGATGATACCACTACACTAGATGTGGACATCCAGTTGAGAAGTATTGTGTTTTTTAGTTGGACCAAGTTAGCCAAGTCTTGGTCAACCTAGCCCTATTAGGCCGATGAGTCTAAGGAGTAAGTCACTCGTTAGGGGTTCTTTTAGGTGCACTAAGCAATTTAGGGGAATTGAAGCCCTATCAGTATCGTTCGAGGGTACTATGATACCACTACACTAGATGTGCACATCTAGAAGGGAAGTACTGTGTCTTTCAGTTTGACCATAAAGTTAGCCAATTTTATGTCTATGTCAATCTAGACTATAAATTTAGCCATTTAGGAGAATCGAAGCCCGATCAGTACCGTGGGAGGGTACTATGATACCACTACACTAGATGTGCACATCTAGGAGGGAAGTATGTGTGCTTAGTTGGACCATAAAGTTATCAATTCTATGTCTTGGTCAATTTAACCCATAAATCTAAGCCTCTTCACTACTATTACAGTCGCCTATTAGGGTTCAATTCACCTACAAGTAAGCTTAAAAATTGCACTTGTTAGGGGCTTGAAAAATGCACCTATTAGAGGTACGATTCACCTACAAGTAAGCTTGAAAAATGTACATCCGTGAAATCCAACCCCTCAGTACCGTGGGAGGGTACTATGATACCACTAGACTAGATTTGCACGAGAAGTAGGTGTGTTTTAGTTGGACCATAAAATTAGCCGATTCAATACTGTGGGAGGGTACTATGATATGACTACACTAGATGTGGGGAAGTACTGTGTGTTTTAGTTGCACCATAAAGTTAGCCAATTTTATGGCTTGGTCTTTATGGCTTGGTCAATCTAGTCCTATCAAGCCCATAAGTCTTAGCTTCTTCACAACTATTACAAGACTAAGTCACCGATTCGGGGGTCTTCTTTAAGTCATTAGAAGATTGACCTCCTACTTCACAACTATTACAACCCATAAGTCTAAGCCTCTTCACAACTATTACAAGAGTAAGTCACCCATTAGGGATTCTTCTGTAAGTCATTAGAAGACAACCCATAAGTCATCCAGGTACGACGTTTGATGTGTATTAGTTGGACCATAAAGTTAGCCAATTCTATGGCTTGGACAATCTAGCCCTATCAGGTCCATAAGTCTCTTCACTGTTCTTATAGGAGGGTAAGTCACCCATTAAGGGTTCGTTTCAGTGCACTTAACCACATATTTCTAACATTTATTTCATCTAAGTTATCAGAGGTTAGCTTGAAAAATGCACATCAGTTGAATGGAACCCCAGTACCACAAGAGGGTACTATGATACCACTAGATGTGGCTCTTTATCAATATTTGTTTTGTTATAATGCTGGCTATGGGGTTCGAACCCATGCACACTTTTGTGCAGAAGATCTTAAGTCTCCCCCCTTAACCTCTCGGGCAAACCAGCTAGTTTTCTTCATTAAAATTAAATTTAGCTAAACTAAATTTAAATTAATTAAATAAATATTGAAAATTAGTATGAATACTAAATTTGCTTTCCTCGAAGGTTCATAGAATGATAATTTTTGTCTTATACACAAATTTTCTAAATCGTAACATGTTAAGATTATTTTAACTTTTATTTTTTGAAAATAATTTATTCTCTTAAACTAAGTCAGTTGTATCACTTAAAACCTACGAAAAGTTATATGTTTGAATGCTGTTTTTTTTTTCGAAAACACTAAAACTACTAACGCATCAATTTTTTCGAGCTCCATTAATTCTAAAGAATTTATAATTATTTAATTAACAAAAGTTAAATACAGTTCCTTAAGTGATATTAAATGATAAAATGGTTGTTTTTTAAAATTAATAAACTTAAAAGTGAAGTATTCAAAAAAAAAAAAAAAAAAAAAAAAAAATTTGTTTTTTTGTTTTTTTGTTTTGAGTATAAATGAGAAGGTGCGAAGGATTAGGACAAAAGTTGTAACACTCAAATATTTAAGGGAGTAAGAGAACATTTTTAAATTTTGAATCACAACCGTGAACCAAAAAAATTAAAATAAGAAAAGCTTAGTTATTAAGTGATCAGGATAACAAATTCAAGATGATCAAACCGACATCAAAACACTTGAATCATACTGCTAAAGAGATTCTCGACGACTGCACATCAACTTAAGGTACGTTTTGTGCCCTTTTCATACACGTCGTCGTCAGTAAACGAGGTCAAGATTTTAGGTTTCCTAAATATTCATAGATATGTGATTATAGGCACTTTTTAGCTGTAAAACTCCAGAAAGGGAAGGAAGGAAGGCAAACATTGAGGCAAAAAAAGGACAAAAATCAGCATCGAAAATGACAAATCGCGCAAGGAATCGGGTGAAGAATAAAGGATCTGTCATATTTGGGTTGGCCCCATCTGTTACCCAAGGCCCAAAACCCGCGTGATAAAAACATGGATGATCACGACGTATGAAAAAAATGGTAGAATGAGTACGATCGCGTTTTTAGTAAGTTATTGTATCTAATAACTTTTTGCGTGTTAGTTAGAATTTTTATACTCCTTCATGCTATTGTATCTAAACTTACATGACTTTTAGCGAGAGCGTATCAAAGCATCCCGAATATGAGTATCGAATTTGAAATAGGTTTGAGTCATGTATTGGCTCTCTTAATTCTTGACTATATTTTATTGTTTTAAAAAATATTGTATCACTAGATGTCTACATAGATATCAAAAAATTATTCACATCAATCTCATTTTAATGTCAATATAGAAACTCTTTTGATCGAGTTTCTTTTTTAGAAAAGAATTTACTAAAAATGGAAACAAGTTCTTGGGTAAGAAATAAAATAAGTTTGTCATTTTGTTGACTCTAAAAACTTGTTTAATCATACAATTAAAACTAATTTTTGTTGAGTTAAATTTTGAAGGTATAAAAATAAAAAAACTAAAATAACTAATTGTGTATATATAAATGCATCTCCAGTATTCTGATCAAGTCATTCCAAAACTTATTTTTGTATTAGTTTTCCAAAACTGATATGATAGGTCTCACTTATGATGGTATGTGTTTGCATCTAACCTAATAATGACTCGCTTATTGAGTATTTCTTAAAATACTCAAGTCATGTGGTACCATTATTTTTCAAGGTTAAGGCAAGACTCCTGTGTATGACTTAAAATACTCAAGTCATGTGCTACTGTTATTTTTCTAGGTAAAGGCAAGGCTCTTGTGTATGGCTGGCAACTCAAAATACCATGACACATGCATAGGTTAGTTTGCAATTTAAATTTCATAGACTATAGGTTAGAATAAGTTAATATGTACTTAATTTTGTAGCATATACGTTAGTATAAAGCATTTCTACTTTATGTTATTTCAATTTTTGTTACTATATTTAAAGACCTTCTAGAAAACATGCAAGTCCATAACTATGTTTTTATGATAAAGTTTTAAGTGAAGTATTTTTGCTTAACATGTTTATGATATGAATACAGTAGCAACTTTAGATTAATTAGAAATCAAGGGTCGTTACCGTTAGTATCAAAACTCTAAGTAACAGATCCTTTAGACTAGCCTATGATGTTATCTTCGTTTCTAGAACCATGCCACCTAGAGGACGTAGAAGAGGAAGACGACAACCACCTATTAGAGGAAGAGGAAGAGGTGGGGGTGAAGAGAGCCTACTTCGGGAAGGTTTAGTCACTAGGACGAAACCAACTGCACCGCCTCAAGTTATACCGCCTCAAGTTGTACCAACAACTACGCCACCTCCAGTAACACCAGCAGTTGGGATAGATTTGTAAGGATCGGGCTGGCTCGATGACTCCAAAAAGGACGGGTATATATTTCTCAAAATAAAACAATTAAAGTTTAAAACATAATTTATATTATAATAAAATAGTGTGCACACATTAGTAATTTAAAGTAGGGCATAATGGTTAAAAATAAATAAAGGAATTATATTATAATAAAATAGTGTGCACACATTAGTAATTTAAAGTACGGCATAATGGTTAAAAAAAAATAAAGGAACGGACACAAAAAATTTTAAAACAAAAGGGTTGAGGATAACGGGTGAGGCTTGTCTATGGCACCTTCTCCAGAGTCCCCTATCGACCTCGACCAGCAACTTATTACTTGAAAAAAAAAAGGGAGATTAAGGATATCACACTCTTTCTTGATATGCTAGGGTATCACACTCAGTAAGCAACCAAGTTGTAGGCTCTTAATCGCGTCCTTGATATGCTAGGGTATCACACTCTTTCTTGTCTTGTTTTTTTTCTTATTCTTGTTGTAAGTACTTAGGCCCCCTAGTTCTTGTTCTTGACTTGGGGTTCTTATCATGATCTATTCTGAGGACCTTGGTCGTTGGATTCTAAAACCTTGGCTATCCTTTAAGGGCCTAGTACTATGATTTTTTGTTCTTGTCCTTAGAACTAATATCTTGATCCATGTTCTAGTCCTTTATATTTCTCTGGTTCTTGGTACTTTCTAGGTTCTTGTTATGTTATTGGTTCTTTTCCCAAGACCCTCCCCCTAGGATTTACGGCACAAACCATGCACCTGACAACCTATGCACAAGGCTTCATGTGTTCACGGCGACACAGTCTTAACCTATGTCCAAGGCTTTATGCATTCCAAGCGACGTAGTCTGAACCCGCATCTTAGGGATTGCCCTTCGATACGGTCTGAAAATCTATACCCAAGGCTTCATGCATTCCAAGCGGCATAGTTTGAAAACCTACATCCAAGGCTTCTTACGTTCCAAGCGATGTAGTCTAATCCTGCATAAAGGGCTTGCCCTATGATACAGTCTAAATACCTACGCTCAAGGCTTCATGCGTTCCAAGCAGCGTAGTCTAAGTCATGAGCATGTTGTATCGTGAGAGGTCTTAGGAGGTTCTTGATTCTTGGCTAAGGTACTTACTCTCTTCTTATTCCATCGTGGCCCGAGACTACTCCCGATGATAGACCATAAAGGTCATGTGGTCGGTGCATACATGAACATGACATCCTGCAAATTTTTGGGTAGCCATAACATGGTGCAGGACATCTCATCTAGACGAGGGAAATTAGGCCATACATGACATCCTGCAAAGGAAACATTGTGTAAGGCATCCCATCTAGAAGAGGAAAACTTGGGCCTCTGAAAGCACCGCGTGGTCAGAGGTCATGGCTCACTTTGGACATGATTAGAGTATTACCTATCCTTCTTGAGTTTCTGAGTCTTAGGACTTTGACCCCTTGTCCTTGAGTGGTACCTAGCATTCTTTTTACTTTGATAGTTGTAGAGCTTGTATGGTATTGTTCTTAGTTCTCAATCTTGTAGGTTTCTAAGATTCTTGATTCCTTGAGGCATGAGTTGTAACCAGCGTTCCTAATCATATGAACCCATCATAATAACTAGCATGAGTTATTATAAAAAGTCATAGATTCATAGTGATATCCTTAGAGTGTTCTAGAAGGGTCTTGAGTCTTGAGTTTTTTCCTTTAGGCGTTTCTTAAGTCATAGCTTGGTTTAGGTTTCAGACTTGGTCCAATCAACTTAAAATCTCAAACATATCTACATGTCCTTCAGCATAAACCTTTTAAAAAGTAGCAAATCATTTGGAGTACGTATAGACCTTGAATTATCATGAATAGTCCTAGTGGCATTTTGGTCATTTTACCCCTAATTCTTGGTTTTGCTACTTAACGTGTCCCAATGGCTTTCAAACTTCATCACATCATGAAAAATCATAAAATAAGATCTACTTCAGAGTTTCATAGCATTTGGAGGTCATCTAAGTCATGAACGGTAGGTAGATATCCTTAGGGGAATTATGGTCATTGTGTACCATTTCTTGGTTTACCTACTTATCCTTATCCATTGACCACCAAAATTTCATATACAACCTCAACCTGCTAAAATATGCTTAGCATTAAATATTTCATAGGCAGCGAAGTTCATCTAGTGGGTTATTTTGACGTTACCTAAATCTCGAGCAATTTGATCTGTTTAGGGCCTTAACTCACGATTCTTTGAGATTTTATTTCGTTTTTATCCTTAATTCATAGTTTTTTTCGGGTTTATATGGAAATCCAAGTGATTTCTACAAGTATTTCTTAAGAAAAGTCCAAGATGGCTATTTACCTCGTTGTCGACGTTCAGGACTTTCGTTCTTGAACTTCCAGTATCTGAATTACCTCAGAGTTTCTTCCACAAACTCGAGCATCAATCCACAAAAAAGTTCATGGTGGGATGTAATCTAGCATAGTGATGTTGAAGAATGTAAGGATAGGATGACTCTTGCTACCATCAACCAAGCAGTCTCGAAGGACGTCCTTCTCATGTTGGTTGAGAAGGACTCAACTAAGGCAACGTGGGAGACGCTGCAAATAATGCATGTGGGTGTTGAATGTGTCAAGGAAGCACAGGTGCAGATCTTGAAGAGTGAGCTCGAGGCTATCTACATGAAGGACGGTGAGTCAATAGACGAGTTTTCCATAAAGTTGACAACGATCGTCAGTGGCATCCATTCATTAGACGACGTGGTGGAGGAGATCTTCGTCATCAAGAAGTTCCTTTGAGCTGTTCCCCCAAGATTCATGTAGATTGTTAAGTCCATCGAGAAGTTTCGTGACCTCAAGAACATGTTGGTTGAAGAGGTCATTGGTCGTCTTAAGGTCCAGATGAGAGACTTCGTTACAACAAAAACAAAGAGGAGGAGAAATACCACTTACTCACAAATGAGGAGTGATTCGCACGAACGAAAAAGAAAGATGTAGATGACTCTTCTTTTTTAGGTACGAGGGGACGTGGAAGCCATCCCAAGGAAAACAGAGATTGTGGAGGTGGTCGCAGACATGATCGTGGACGTAGTGGTAGAGGAGGTCGTGACAATACCTTACAAATCCATTACAATGCCAACACCCGGAAGGACAAGAGTATGATCCAGTGTTACTCTTGTGGAAAATACGGGCATTATGTGACAAAGTGGTACAACAAGAAGCACGATGTGGAGGCAAACTGCATGTTGACAGATGATGAAAAGCCCAGATTGATGTTGGCCGAGAAAATGTCCAAACTATTGATGCTCAATGAAGAGAAGGTTATGGCGAACCCCTTCATAGATGGAGAAGACTAAGTCGAGACCAATATGTGATACCTCGACAACGAAGAGAGCAACCACTTGACCAGAGATCGAGAAAAATTCAAGGAGCTTGATGAGAAGTTCATTGAAAATGTGAACTTTGTGACAGACCAATTGTATCAATCCAACAAAGGATCTAACTTGTTCTAATGTAAGAACGACAATCAACATCTATTGACCAATGTGTATTACATCCCAAGTTTAAAGAGAAATATTATTAGCCTTGGTCAAATGACAGAAGAAGATTGTAGAGTGGAGATTTTCGGCCCATTCCTCAACAATGCTTGTCTTCACTATGACACATGTATGTGCCACAATGTGGCTCGCTCAGGCCACAGGGCCGAGGGGTTGTGGAGAACTGGTACCATTCCTTCCCCTATAGTACATTTTGAGCATATCCAATCTTCTCGAGTAGACGTCATTTTGGCGAGCAATTATACGTCTCTGTGCAGCGTCCGTTGATTATCCGATTGACACCAAATTTGGTGAGCTTTCATCTTTCATATAAACGAACTTAACTACCAAGTAGCATGTTAAAAATCATATCAAAATCCTAACTTCAAAGGTTATAGCCTTGAGCCCTACCTGGCCCTCTTCGAACTTGTCTTCGAAACTCTGTGTTTCTTCTTTCTCTCAAACTAGTGTATTTATGACTTTGCTCTATTTTCCTAACTGTTCACAATCATTTTAAGCCTAAATGGTGGGGGCTATATTTTCCAAATACAGCAATCAATTTAGTGTATTTATGACTTTGCTCTATTTTCTAACTGTTCACAATCATTTTAAGCCTCAATGGTGGGGCTATATTTTCCAAATACAGCAATCAATTTATAGATATGAAAATGAAATGAAATCATTACCTGCTAGCTAACCAAGTTACTTAATTAAGGTAGATCTGCCAGATTTATGCCTAATTTTGTAGGACCTCTACTTAGACACACAATCAAGCACAACCCCTTCATTTTAGGGCGAGTCTGGTATAAAGACATGTGTCAGATATGTTTACATCCAGACACGTTTAGTTGGGAGCTACATCCTTTAGAAAAAGGAACATCTAGATCACTCTTGTAATTATAGAAACAAGGTAATTTAGGTTTAGCTACCTAACATTATGTAATTAACAGTTGTATGTGTCTAGCAAAATTTATTTGGAAAAAAAAATCAACAACGTCATTATTCTTTTTGCAAGTTATTAGCATGTGTTACATTAATTTTTTTTTTTTAACAATCGAAGGTTGAAATAACTCAACTAGTAAGAGTATGTGGCTGTTAACCACAAGCTTGAACGTTGCTTTCAACTTTTGACAGTTCTAACCTCAACGCTGTAGAGGTAGAGAAAACTCGTAGAGCATGTATGGATCTCCAAGTTTATGTCAATAATAAATCTTGAAACTCAACCATAACTTCGAAAAATAACACAGAAATGAGTCTCCTTAACCTCCCTCTCATTTGAATCAAAAAGAAACTATATATACAAACATGCTCTTATTTGAAACCTACTTGTAGAACTCTCATAATATCTTATATCTTATTCAACCTTATCATGGTTGTGTTCTATCTGAGCCCGAAGAGATAGCTAATTTCATCATTGGGTAATCTAACCCTATTAGTTTAATTGAACCTCATCCTCCTACTCAAATTGTGTAATTCACCCCCTCAAAGTTAGTTGGGGTTCTAGGTGCAGGGGGTTAATTGATCTCTAATCTTGAAACTCTAATTATAAATTATGAGCATACTCTAATTATAAATTATGAGCATACAGAATAATTCAACCATGTGAACATGTCCTCCAAAAAATAAAATTTGAAAAATTCTTCTAATAACATTCATATCTCCGTGATTGAGTCGTTTATACTCTGCCAAGAGTCTCAACTTCAATTAGAGTGGAGGAGTCCTTAAACGTGGATACTAGCTAAATCAATCAACTTTCCATTTTTCGAAGTCCTAGTTTATTCCTACAAGTATTTCTTCAAAAAATATTCAAATAGTTACTTAATTGCTCATACGTGTTTGGAAACTTGGTTCCCTGTGAGAATATTTGCTAAAACTACCACACCTAAATGGTGGTGAAAGTTCTCTGTTCATAATCATTGAAATAATCAAATAAATTACAAAAGATATGGAATAAACAATAAATGTAATGAGCAATAAATGGATACAATATATTTGCATTTAGGCAAATACGGTACTTATTGCAAGCGAAGGCAAATATCTAGATATTTGACTATAATAAATGAACAAATATGGTACCTCTAGTAAACCGTAATAGAAGGCTAAATATCATCAATCATATATATGATAAACCATAATCCATAACTAAATATCCTTAACACCCCCGCAAGCCAAGTGTCGGACTTGAATAAATGTGAAGCTTGGATCTCAAAAATTAAAAAAAAGGTCGAAAAATACATTTTATGAAGATGTTAGTAACCTGGTTTGGAAGAGATGTCTAGTTGAACAGCATAGTATTTTCTTGGCCTTAGAAAATTGCAGAGGGTTCATCGGGCAGTGGTGATGTTTCCTTGGATCTAACGAGAATATGACTAACCCACGAATTAGGAGAGAGACCCACACGAAAGGAAGAAGGAGATTTGAGAGGGAGAGTCATTTGAAGGGTCTGGATCAAGCTGAAGAAAAAAAAAACAAAACAAAAGAATTACCCTAAGCAAATGGAATGAAAACGAGAGAGAGTATGGAAAGGGAGAATGAAGAACCTTAGCAATCACATGTTAAGAAATAACGATGAGGTGTGGACTACAGAGATGAAAGGCAGAGCTTCGAAATTAAGGCAATGACTCCACTTAAATATTTGAGTGTTACAACTTCATGTACTATATTATTTTGTTATAATCCTTCACACCTTCTCATTTATGTTCGAAACCAATTCAGATCTCAACAACCCGTGCTTTCCAACTTCCTCCTATGATGTTGAAGACCGACAACTCTAAACCATATAAGGCATCGGTCGTATCTTCGAAATGATCACTTAATAGCTAATCACGTCGGCTTTTCTAAAATAATCATTCTTACCATGACCCTTCATTGTCCTTCGGTCTATACTTCTACTTCTACTCCAGTAGACTCAATGGTTGCACCCTTCTTGAAAATTCTTGTCTCAATAATCTAACTCCTAACCAATTATGGTTTATTTAGAATGCGTTCTAAATTAAATACATGAGAAAAAAAATAAAAAATAAAAAAAATAAAATAATAAAAAGAGAATTATTTTTAAGTTAATACAATTTTTTTTTGAACTATGTATTTAGCTACCTATATTTAACATTTATTCATTAAATAATTATAAATTCTATCAAAATTAATGGAGTGCATCTAGAGTAATGGCCCACGAAAAAATTGATGTATTAGTAGTTTTAATGTTTGTTTGAATTAAGTCGAAAAAAAACAGCATTCAAACATGTAACTTTTCGTAGGTTTTAGCCGATACAACCGATTTAGTTTAAGTGCATAAATTATTTTCAAAAAAACAAAAGTTAAAATAATCTACATGTCCATGTCAATAATAAATCTTGAAACTCAACCATAACCTCGAAAAATAACACACAACAATGAATCTACTTAACCTCGCTCTCATTTGAATCACAAAGAAGCTATACATACAAAAATGCTCTTATTTGAAACCTACTTGTAGAAATCTCATCAAATCTTATATCTTATTCAACCTTATCAAGGTGATGTGTTCTATCCGAGCCCGTAGAGATAGCTAATTTCATCCCTTGGTAATCTAACCCTATTAGTTTAATTGAACCTCATCCCTACTACTCAAAATATGTAATTCACCCACTAAAAGTTAGTTGGGGTTATACATGCCCTTAGTTAATTGATCTCTAATCTCTTTAGTTGGGCAATAGGGAGGATTTAATAGGTATGGATAAAATCTCCCTCTTTGCAGCCTCTAATATGGTCTCTCGGCCTCCTTAATAGGTTGCGTACATCTCTACTTCTAAACACAATTGAAGCTACCTTAGTAGCACCTCTAATATACCACGGACTCTAAATAGGTTATGTCGTATTCCTCTATACTTAGTAGACCCTCATTTGTCAAGATAAATTCATAATCAAATGTTGAAATCTAATTGTCCATACATAGTACTAGCCAACCCATATGATCATAATCGACTACATTGGTTCAAAGATAAAAATATATAGTAAGCCAAGGGCTAAGACTCACTAAACATGCAAATATTATTCTAGGTCATAGAATAAAATCTAACAAATAAATTATGAGCATGGAGGATAATTTAACCACGTGAACATGCTCTCCAAAAAAATAAAATTTGGAAAATTCTTCGAATAACATTGATATCTACATGATAGAGTCATTTATACTTTGCCATGAGTCTCAACTTCAATCAGAGCAATTAGATTCAAAATCAGAGTCGCAGAAGTCCTTAAACGTGGATACTAGCTAAATCAATCAACTTTCTATTTTACTCGGTTTAGTCTTATATTCTTAGGCTAAATCAGTCATATGAAGTCCTAGTTTATTCCTACAAGTATTTCTTCAAAAAATATTCAAATAGTTACTTAATTGCTCGGACATGTTTCGAAAATTGGTTCCGTCTGAGAATATTTGTTAAAACCCCATCCCTAAATGGTGGTGAAAGTTTTCTCTTTATAATCATTTAGATAATCAAATAAATTGAAAAGGATACAATATATTTGTCTACAATAAAAGGCAAATATAATACTTATGGTAAGTCGTCAGGCAAATATCTAGATATTTGACTACAATAAAGAATCATATATGGTACCTATGATAAACCATAATAGAAGGCTAAATCTCCTCAATCATATTTGTCTGTAATAAATGGTCAATTATGATATATATGGTAAACCATAATTCATAACTAAATTTCCTTAAAATCTTGCCAGGTGAGTGTCGGATTTGAATGAACGTGAAACTTGGATCTGAAAAATTCAAAGAGAGGTGGGAAAACACTTTTTGTGAAGATGTTAGTAACTAGGTTTGGAGAAGACGTTTGGCTGGACAGCATAATATTTTTTTGGTCATCAAAAACTGTAGAGGGTTCATCGGGCAAGAGTAATGTTGTCATGACAGAATATGATTAACCGAAGTAGAGAGAAAAACCCAAAGGAAGAAGGATAAGAGAGAGGGTCATTTGAAAGGCCTTGGAAAATCTCTAAATAGAGCAAGAAAGGAGAGAGAGAATGAAAAATTTCCATAAGAATTTGGACAAATCAAACGTTGGAAGATATAGAAATTGCAATTAAAAAATGGAATGGGAATGAAACAAGAGAGAGAATGGAAATGGAGAATGAAGAACCAAGCAATCCCCTGTTGAGAAACAACCATGGGATGTGGACTATTGAGACGGAAGGTAGGGGCTTTAGAATTAAGTCCATGACTCTATTGTGAGAAAATGGCAAGAGAGAGAGGGTTCAATGGTGACTATGGAGAGATGAACAATAGAATTAAGTCCATGACTCTATTGTGAGAAAATGGCAAGAGAGAGAGGGTTCAATGGTGACTATGGAGAGATGAACAATAGAGGAAGAAGATGTCAGAAACAAAGAATGCAAGTTTCTTTATACAAAGAAAAAAAGAGGGGCTGAGCCAAGACACTTGAGTTTGCCTACGTGTTCTAGTGGCTATCCAAGCTCGTTTCTTTATCAAAGTTGTTGATTTGACATCCATGAAACTCTAGATTCAATCTTCATGAATTATAAGCCAATGCACACAGAGTTATCCATTGAGGAGTACAACTTATTTACCATTCGAATGTTTTGAAATTCGAATGAGAAATAAGTTTCAAGAGACTACAAATATTTTGAAATTCGAATGATAGTCCAAAAGTTTAAAACTAAACTTAGAAATATGGAAAGTTGATTGATTTAGCTAGTATTCACGTTAAGGACTCCTCTGATTCTAATTTTGAATCTCGTTGCTCTAATTGAAGTTGAGACTCTTGGCAAAGTATAAATTACTCTATCACGTAGATATGAATTTTATTAGAAGAATTTTTCAAATTTTATTTTTTGGAGGGCATGCTCACGCGGTTTAATTATTTTGTATGTTCATAATTTATGGTTAGAGTTTCAAGATTAGAGATCAATTAACTAAGTGCACCTAGAACCCCAACTAACTTTGAGCGGGGAATTACACAATTTGAGTAGGAGGGATGAGGTTCAATTAAACTAATAGGGTTAGATTACCCAATGATGAATTAGCTATCTCTACGGTTTAGATAGAACACATAACCATAGTACTCTTCCACGAACCCCGGAGAAGAACCCCAATGAGTGACTTACTCTGTAATAATAGTGAAGAAGGCTTAGACTTATAGCCTTGATAGCTAGATCTCTCTAATAATAGTGAAAAAGGCTTAGACACACTACTTCCCACTTAGATGTTCACATCTATGGACGTGAATTGGCTTAATTTATGGTCCAACTAAAACACACAGTACTTTATGGTCAACCTAAAATACACCGTATTTTATGGTCAACCTAAAACACACAGTACTTCCCTCCTACATGTGCACATTAGTGTAGTGATATCATAGTACCCTTTGACAGTACTGAAATATGTTTATGTTCAATTTATCATAATTTTACTTAAATCTACCGTCTTAATAAATTTCTACTTAAATATTCGCTAGCAAGTGTTACAGGTGAATCTAGCAAGATTTACCTCTCTAATAGTCTCAATATAATAGAGAGCAATCTTCTTCCTTCCAGTCTACTAAAATACTATGTAGACTCTTGTCAATCAAGGTAGGTTCACTATTAAATAGTAGTTTGTAGACCCTCTAAGATCCCCTAATGGCACTACATAACATATATATCTAGGATAAAAAGATAAGAGTCAACTCCAGTACATCTTCTAGTACCTATACTACAACACAAAATTTGTCAAATTTATCAACTTCACCATCACCAAACAGCTCTTTTCTTGAAGAATCTTCGGTTGAGACACCACCAAGGAAGTATAAATCTTTAGTTGTCATATATGCATCATGTCAATGTGCTCTTTTTTAAAATTTACAAGTTATGAGGAAGCAACTGAAAATAGAATTCATACTGCAAAACACTAGCCTCTCGTTCTAGACTCTTAAAGAAAAAAAATCACGGTTGAACCATTTTTGGGATATTGTTCATCATGTTACAAAACTTCAATATGATTTTAAGTACTTCCAGAGACCTCTTGAAGCGTATCAAATACTCTTTGACTTTGTTTAAGAGAATAAATTATTTTCAAAAAACAAAAGTTAAAATAATGCTTTTTATCGGCATAGAATTTGCTAACTTTATTGCTAACTTTATCGTTGAACTAAAACACACAGTACTTCCCACTTGGATGTGTACATCTAGTGGAGTGGTATCATATTACCTCCCTCCCAGGGTACTAACCGGGGTTCAATTCTTCAAATGTGCATTTTTCAAGCTTAGTCTTGTGGGCCTGATAGGGTTAGATTATCCATGCCAAACTTACCTTATGGGCCTTGCTTGGTACCCTCCCACGGTATTGACCGGTGGTTTGATTTCCCACGTGTGCATTTTTAAAGCCAAGTTATAGGTCAATCGAGTTATGGGCATAGGGCTAGATCAACCAAGCCAACAAAAATGGCTAACCTGTGCATATTTTGTTGTTATGAATGTATAAAAAAGGAAATCATATTTAATTTTAGATATACTTTAAGATTGTTTTAGATATACTTTAAGATTACTTGTTCAACCGAGCTCAATCTACTACTTTAAGATTACCTGTTCAACCGAGCTCAATCTAAACTTCTACTCACAAATTTAAGTAACCTTAATTGCATCAAACTATTAATGTATAATTTATTATTGCTTTAAGATTACCTATTCAACCAAGCTTAATCTAAACTTCTACTCACAAATTTAAGTAACCTTAATTGTATCAAACTATTAATGTGTAATTTATTACTAAAACTAAAAAATATACCTACAAAATGTTTGTTCTACTAGTAATACATCAATATTAATTGGGTTGACTAAAACAATGCAACCATTATCCAAACCAATAAATTTGATACAAAGTTATATCCTAATGGAGGAATGCTCAATTATTCTTTGTTGTAAGATTCAGCTATATCAATTTGAACAGTGTTCAGCCACAGCTATAAATATTGAACACCACTTATTCATGAACAAAGTAAGTTTGATGAAACTATGTATCAAAGGTGTTCCCGAATGAGGTGTGGAGAAGTGTTTCCTTCAAATATAGTTCCAATTAAGAATGTCAATGAAGAAGAATTGCAAAAGGTTGGAAGGTTTGCTGTGGAAGTGTATAACAAGAATGGTGAACGTCTCATTTACTTGCGTGTGGTGAATGGTGTGTCTTATACGATTAATGGAGGTAGAATAAGAATTTTTATTATTGTGATAGAAGCTATAAATGAAGATGGTATTCCTTGGTCATATATTGCAAAGGTGGAGTACTATGTGTTTAATCCTATGATGTCCCAACTATCATTATTTGAAGATGTCCTCAAGGAGTTCAACAAGCATTAGACTAGTCTCCCTGCTTACACTAAGCCCTCTCTCTCTATGTATGGAGGTGTTAGTGTCTCTTAATTATGAAAATGGCATAGACCACAATAAAATAATCACGTAGTTTTAAATATACACTTACCTTTTTTTTCCTCAAATTTTGTCAATTTCAATTATGCATATTAAGGTGTTAGTGTCATACACTTACCTTACCTCAAAATAATCACATAGTTCTCTATGTATGGAGGTGTTAGTGTCATACACTTACCTTATGGCTAAGTGAATAGATCTACATCCGCGACCAACCTGCAAGCCAAGATCCACTACACAAAATAACCGAAATCTGCAACCTGCAAGCCAGCCCAAATCTGCAACCTGTAACCAACACGCCTGTAGCAAGCAACCCGTAGCGCCTCATTGTGCCACATGTGGCGCTTGTAGCAAGAAACTCTAGTTTACGCAGCTTAGTTAGCTCGCTTGGCTTTTACTTGGCTCTGCAACTAAGAAATCAGTCCCTCAGCTCGATAGAGGGAATTTTGCACAATTTTCATCGTTCCGACCATCTTCAAGTTAAAATTGACCTTGTTTAAGAAAATTAAGGTAAATCAATTTCACGATTCAAGTTAGATTGAGTTAAGGAATTTTAGTTACTAACGAAACAAGATAACATTATAATAGAAAATGACAACCGACAATACTTGGAGAAATTTCAAGGGACGAAAAGCAAACGTACTTGAATATTAGGGAAATGTCAGTTAAGGCCAACCAAGTAGGTGACACTTCTATTTATTTGGTTATAAATTGTATGTTTTATGATGACATGTGGTCGTGGCTTCGCATGTGTCGTATACTCATATATTTGGATGATAATGAAATGATGTGTACGATATGATATGTGAATGTTATGTTATACGTGATCAAATGATATGTTTACAATATGATGTGTTAAGATATTATATGCTTGACGACATGCTCGTGATGTGATTTTTGAATGTTATGATATATGATGTGATATAATATGTACATAATATGATATGATATGTTAGAAGACATGATAGTTTATGATATGTTTGAAGACATGATAATGCATAACTTCGATAAATGCATGAGAAATTATGATAAAATGATATAATATAAAGAAAAATGTTAGAGGAGTTGTTATACATGTAATGAAAGCCACACATATAATATAAAGCCATGGATACCCCTTCTTCTTTTATGATGGTACAGACGCGTACACTACGAGGCAAGGAAACAATCATTATATTTATTATAATGCTACAATGGTTGCTATTCCTAATGGGTGTCCGACATTAACAACTCCTAAGGAATGTTCACCCGACAAGAAAAAGGGCCAAGAGGCTTGCGAACCAACTGGTGGGTTCATACTCACATGTGTTGACCGTGTGTAGAACAGTAAATACACACCCAGTTAAATTGCTTAGGATAGCCGTGATAAATTTAATGAAGATAAGTTTGCAGAAGGAAGGAAACTTAGTAATTTATTAGGTGAAGAATGACTATATTTATCGCCAGTACAATGTTTAACCAAAGATAAAAATAAAATTCTGACTGAAACTAGAATATCATACCAAAACAAAGAATCTGACCTAAGATCATATCTATGATCTGATATCGGCATAAGATCGTATCAATAATCTAATATTAAGAAACTAAAACATAAAAATAGCAACTAAATCTTTTTCAACATTCCTTCCTAGACTGATGATGCACTCTTTAGATCAAACTTCAGGATCTTGATAGACACCAAGCAACATGTGTAGCATCTCAAACACAACTCGAGTCAAAGGTTTTGTCATGATATCAAACTCTTGCTCTTTTGTATGACAATATTGTAACATCACAGTTCCACCTTTACTAAATCACTGAGGAAGTGGAAACGATCATCAATGTGTTTACTTCGATCGTGGAAGACTGAATTTCCGGTCAGCTTAATAGTGGAACTATTATCACAGTACACCATCGTAGCTCCAATTGGGATATGATAGAGCTTTTCCAGCATCCTTCTTAACCATATGGTTTGGCAAGCACAAGCTGCAGCAGCAATGATTTCAACTTCAGTAGTGAAAAGTGTGACTACAAGTTGCTTCTATGAGGACCATGAAACAGCTCCTGAACTTAGCAAAAATGAATAACCTGACACACACTCATCTCGGATCGTTTCTCTATTGACATGCTCTAGTCCAGCATCTGATACAATTTAAAAGCAAAATTCACTACTAGTGATTCATCTCCATCGCACCCGAGTGACTCGCACATCATCTCCGCTAGTTCCATTTTCACCATATTGAATTTGAACCCTACATCTTGTTCTTTCGCCATCTGACTCTGTGACTCGCCGACCTTTTTTAACCTCTCATCTCCACCGTTGTCCGCCACAACCGCCCTCAATTTCATGACAACCTTCTCTTCCTGATGACCTAAGAGAAGGGGGATTAGATTCATATGCTGACCTCCCTTCTTGATATTAAAATCCACACCGTGTAGTTTTCGATCATCTTCCTCTATAGCCTCAAGAATTGCGAGATTCGTAGCCATGAAAGCAAGCTTAAAGCAACCAGAAACATCGTAAAGCGACTGAGTCGCTGCCGAATGTTCATTGCCGAAAATCTACACCATAGGTGGCAAAAATTCCGTTAGATTTATCCACGATTTTAGAGCGAAAACCTTATACTATGCTAATCTCTACACAGAACTACCTCTTGCATTCAAAATCATAACAACCGGCGCAAGAATCTCACCACAACCTCCAATTTCCCCTTAGAAATGGTCGTCGTAACCTCGATTACGGACTATTTTCAAGAATTGGAAGACGGAGAAGCCACATAGGACGACATAACGAAGAACAAGAAGATGAAGCAGAGGTAGTTGGTGAAAACGAAACTGGCTTCTGATTCAGCGGCGCCGTCAAACTAATTGGCTTATACATTGTCTCACACCAAGCACTAGTCGAACTCGTAATCACAGACGCAGCATCACTTCCATCATCGTCGTCGTTATCTTCAAGAAGCTATTTCTCCAACTCCTGAGGGAGATGATTCATCATCTTCTTTTTCGAGTCCAGATTCTACAAATCCGAAGGTCCACCGCCAGTGAAACCTAACTACATCTCTGCTAATCCTCTGTCTGATGTACTTTTTCTATCCTCCAAATCTCCCTTGATCACATAAGCAGAAGGTTGTGCCACATAAACCTCCTCATCCGAGTGGTTTTCTCTTTCTGCCACTTCGTTTTGCTGTGGTCTGCAGGTTTTAGTGAATTGTCGATGTATTCCATGATTTGAGCACAACTCAATAAACTCAGTAGATGTGAACTCTCGACCTCTATCAATTCTCAAACCTAAAATATTTGTCCCACCTCTATCAATTCTCAAACCTAAAATATTTGTCCCAGTTTCTTTGTCCACATTTCTTTTGAAAAGTTGGAACTGAAGGCTTCTATTTCAAAGAAACAATCTGTTCAGTCCTCCTTTTGTTCTATCATCTCTTCAACATATGACAACAAATGACAGGAGAAGCAATGGTATAGAAGTTTCAGCACATGAGCTTGTGATTCCTTTCCCTTACTCTTCTTGGGACATTCATACTTAAAATGACCAAGGTCATGACAATTAAAACACTCAACATGAGTTTTGTTAAAACCTGGTCTCCCATGTCCTCGTCCTCTACCTCGAATTGTGCCACCTCCACGATTTGTTCTCCCTGTATTGCTGTCAATAGTGATCTTCAATGTCTGCTCTTCCACATTATGTCTTTGCAATTCATTAATGGTCATGATATCTAAATCGTTGGATTCTCTATTGCAGCAAGCCATGTAATCAAACTTTGAAGTCATGGAGCGCAGGATTTTCTCAATAATGCTAACATCAGTCATCTTTTCACCATGAAAACGCATTTTGTTGGCAATGGTGAGAGTAAGAGAAAAGAAATCAGAAACAGTCTCACCTTCCTTCATATGAAGGGCCTCCAAGTCCTTGCGCAGAGCCTGTAGTTTGTTAGATAAAACCTTTGTTTTTTCCTTATTTAGATTCACACGTTTACATTTAATTTCCCTTTGACCATTTGACAAACACGTCGAATGGATTAGTGAATTCTTAGACGTCAATTTTCTAGGAAGTGGCACAGATTCAGTTGGCCACTCTCCACCCATTTTTAGGATAGGTTGTATTTAAATAGGAATTCTGTTTACAAGATTTCACATCCGGATTTTGAAGAGCAGTCAAACTTTCAGTCCTTCTCTCTCTCTTATTTTACGCATTTTATCTTTCTTCCAACAACCTCCTGTCGACAATATCCTCTCGGTGTTTTCCCTGGCCGATTATCGAAATCCAACAAGTGGTATCAGAGCCAGGTTGAAGCGATCGGTAGTATACCATCACAGAAGAGCCAACCTATCAACATTCAAGTTGAATAGCTCAAGTGGTCAGAGTGTCGACCTAACAACACACAGGTCTCAGGTTCGAGTAGAAGAAAATTCAAAGGGAGAAAATAAGCACATCGTTGGGTCCATCCCGAGCAAACTCGCTCACTCCTCCATGCCGCTGTCAAGTGCCGGCATCTCCATCACCACCACGAAGAGGCCGACGTCGTGATGACGGGCGTAGAGGTGTCGTTGAGCGAGTGATCAGGGAGACAACGACTGCCGTCGTTCAGTACCCGATGTTGACAAGGTCCAACTACAACGAATGGGCCTTGTTGATGCGCGTCAACCTACAGGCGCATGGGTTATGGCACGCTGTCGAGCCAGAGGAAGGAGAAACAATCGAGTACCGGGAGGATTGGCTGGCGTTCGCCGCCATATTACGATCTGTGCCCCCAGAGATGTTGGCATCTCTCTCCACCAAGTGCACCGCGCAATCGGCCTGGGAAGGAATTAAATCCCGTCGGGTCGGTGTACAGCGAGTGCGGGAATCCAACATTGAGCAGCTGCGAAAGGAGCTCTCGGAGATCTGCTTTAAGGACGGCGAATCCGTCGATGATTTTTCAATGCGAATCACGGGGCTCGCCAACAGCATCACCACACTTGGTGGCAGCATCAACGAGACAGAAATCGTGAAGAAGATGCTGCAGGTCGTCCCCGATCACCTCGAGCAAGTTGCAATTTCAATCGAGACATTGCTTGACGTGAATGACCTAACGGCGTAATGTCGACAAGGAGGAATGGCTTGCACGCCTAAAGCTCCGTGACGACACCGGCGAGAGAAATGGGCCCTCCAGCTGCAAAGGCGGTAAGAAGCCGTGGAAATCTTGATGGCACATGCACAGGAAAGAGGCAGATCAAAAGAAGGAGGAGTCGACTGATGACGGGCCAATCCAGTGCTCGTACTGTGGGAAGAGAGGTCACCTGAGCAAGAATTGCTGGAGCAAGCTCAGGAACAAGGAGACGGCCGAAAAGGCCCATGTGGCTCAATCCGAGGAGGATGAGCCGACCCTTTTCATGGTGACTGCATCAGTCCTACCTGGCGTCGAACCCGAGGAAGAACTCCCCAAATCCACAGAGGTAATCGACGACGGCATAACTGCTCCGGTGAGCGTCAAACCCGAGGAAGAACTCCAACTATGCATAACAAATGCACCTGGGGAGCCAATTCGACTAAAGGAGGAGCGAGTGCTCGCTCAAATCGGAGAAAGAGGCGAGCAGCAAGAGCACCGGCGATGGGTCCTCGACACGGGGGCAACAAACCATATGACCAGGGCCAAGTCTGCGTTCTCCGAGCTTGACTCGGGGATTCGCGGGACAGTGAAATTCGGCGATGGCTCCATCGTCGAGATCGAAGGGCACGGCACCATCCTATTCGTCGACAAGGGAGGCAATCATCACAAGCTGACCGGCGTCTACTTCATCCCGAGACTCAAGGAGAGCACCGGCGATGGGTCCTCGACACGGGGGCAACAAACCATATGACCAGGGCCAAGTCTGCGTTCTCCGAGCTTGACTCGGGGATTCGCGGGACAGTGAAATTCGGCGATGGCTCCGTCGTCGAGATCGAAGGGCACGGCACCATCCTATTCGTCGACAAGGGAGGCAATCATCACAAGCTGACCGGCGTCTACTTCATCCCGAGACTCAAGGCTAATATTGTGAGCCTGGGTCAACTCGATAAGGCCGGCTGCCACATTTCCATCAAACGCGGGCTACTTAGGATCCGCGATGATCGACGACGGTTGCTCACGCAAGTTTGGTGCACGAAAAACTGCCTTTACATCCTAAAGCTAGAGATAGAGCAACCAGTCAACTTCTCGGCCAGGTATCGGAAGATGGAAGACCTATTAGGAAGAGGTGAACCACCTGGACTGGCGGCGCGCCAACTCGAAGAAGAGGCGGCCGAACAAGACGTGGGAGTCTGGAGGACATGTCGCCAGGGACACCGAGCAACCGGTCAACCTCTCGGCCAGGTACCGGAAGATGGAAAACCTATTAGGGAGAGGTGAACCACCTGGACTGGCGGCGCGCCAACTCGAAGAAGAGGCGGCCGAACAAGACGTGGAGTCTGGAGGACATGCCGCCAGGGACACCGAGCCATAGGGCTCAAAACGGAGTTCAAACGAAACGAAATAAGGCAGATATAACACAGGTTTTAGGAGGAGATTGTTAGATAAAACCTTTGTTTTTTCCTTATTTAGATTCACACGTTTACATTTAATTTCCCTTTGACCATTTGACAAACACGTCGAATGGATTAGCGAATTCTTAGACGTCAATTTTCTAGGAAGTGACACAGATTCAGTTGGCCACTCTCCACCCATTTTTAGGATAGGTTGTATTTAAATAGGAATTCTGTTTACAAGATTTCACATCCGGATTTTGAAGAGCAGTCAAACTTTCAGTCCTTCTCTCTCTCTTATTTTACGCATTTTATCTTTCTTCCAACAACCTCCTGTCGACAATATCCTCTCGGTGTTTTCCCTGGCCGATTATCGAAATCCAACATAGTTGTGCTCATTTCACCATTGTATTTCCTTGGAATTTTTCTTCATTGAATCCTAAATTCCTTTCGAAGTTTCTTTATCCAAGATAGTCTCCAGAATTTAGCGATGGATGGCATGGAAAAGGTAGTTCTTAGCTCTAAAGTCTTTAAATTTATGATCTACTACCTCCATCTATTCATATGAGTATTCAGCATCATCTAGAAATCCTAGACTCAACTACTTGCCAATATTCTATGGAGCGAAGAAAGTTCTGAATTAACGTACTCCAATGATCGTAGTGACCAACAAATTTTGGTATTGCTGGTCAAACAAAGATGCCTTCAGTAGTCATCTTTAGCTGCGGCTGAAAGAGTCAAGGCTCTGATACCAAATGATAAATTTAATGAAGATAAGAAAGAGACAAGACTCTATACCAAATGATAAATTTAATGAAGATAAGTTTGCAGAAGGAAGAAAATTCGGTACTTTATCATGTGAAGAATGACTATATTTATAGTCAGTACAATGCTTAACCGAAGATAAAAATAAAATCCTAACAAACAAAATGTCATGCCAAAACAAAGAATTTAGCTTAAGATCATATCTATTATCTGATATGGACATAAGATCATATCAGTGATGTAATATTTAGTAACTAAAATACCTACAAGTATCGTGGGAGGGTACTATGATACCCCTACACTAGATGTGCACATCCTGGAGGGAAGTACTGTCTTTTAGTTGGACCTTAAAGTTAGCCAATTCTATGGCTTGGTCAATCTAGCCTGCCTCTTTACTACTATTATAGAGAGCAAGACACTCATTAGGGGTTTCTTCTAGGTGCACAGAGAGTAAGACACTTATCCCTGATCAACACCGTGGGAGGCTACTATGATAGCACTACACTAATTGTGTCATCCAAGTGAGAAGTAGTGTGTGTTTTAGTTGTACCATAAAGTTAGCAATTCTATGTCTTGGTTAATCTAGCCCATAAATCTAAGTCTCTTCACTACTGTCCGATTAGGGATTTTTCTAGGTGCACTCTTTAGGGGTTCTCTTCTCCTAGGTGCACTTTCGACTAATTTCTAATCTCTTTATTTCATAAAAGGGATTAGAAGGTTGACCTACAAGTAAGTTTGAAAAAAGCACATTCGAGAAATTTAACCACAGTCAATACCGTGGGAGGGTACTATGATACAACTACACTAGATGTGCACATCCTAGGGAAGTACTCTATCTTTGAGTTGGACCATAAAGTTAACCAATCTTGGTCAATCTAGCCCGCCTCTTCCCTAGGAGACACCCCACCATTAGGGGTTCTGTAGGTGCACTTTTCTTGAAAAATGCACATTCAGGGAGGGTATTACTATTATAGGAGAGTATGATACCTATATTGAGGAAGATTGACATTCGGGGAATCAAACCCCGGTCAGTATTGTGGGAGGGTACTATGATACCACTACACTAAATGTGCACGTCCTACTATGTCTTTTAAGGACCATAAAGTTTTAGCCAATTCTATGGCTTGGTCAATGTAGCACGCCTCTTTACTACTATTATGAGGTAAGACACCCACTAGGGATTTCTTCTAGGTGCACTTTTCTACTAATTTCTAATCTCTTTATATTGACCAACAACAAGTAAGCTTGGAAAAATGCACATCTAGGGAATTGAACCCCGATCAACACCATGGGAGGGTACTATGATAGCACTACACTAGTTGTGTTTAGTTTGACCATAAAGTTAGCAATTCTATGTCTCGGATAATCTAGCCCATAAATCTAAGTCTCTTCACTATTGTCTCTAATCTAGCCCATAAATCTAAGTCGTTAGACAACATAAAAATATTAGTAGATGATGTCAATCACTTATATATCTCTATAATGCTGGTTATGGGGTTCGAACCCATGCGCACTTGTGTGCAGAAGATCTTAAGTCTTCCCCCTTAACCTCTCGGGCAAACCAACTAATTTTGTTTACCAAAATTAAATTTAGCTAAACTAAATTTAAATTAATTAAATAAATATTGAAAATAAGTATGAATACTAAATTTGCGTTTGAGAAATATATTTGAGAAATATATTAGAAAATGATAAGAGTTGGGGCATCATAGGGTTAAACACATAGTACTCTACCTTTGCATTATATGACCAAGGAATACAATCGTCATTTATAGCTTCTATCACAATAATAAAACTCTACCTTTGCATTATATGACCAAGGAATACAATCGTCATTTATAGCTTCTATCACAATAATAAAAATTCTTATTCTAATTATATGACCAAGGAATACAATCGTCATTTATAGCTTCTATCACAATAATAAAAATTCTTATTCTATCTCCATTGATCGTATAAGACAAACCATTCACCACACGCAAGTCAATGAGACGTTCACCATTCTTGTTATACACTTTCATTGCAAACCTTCCGACTTTTTGTAATTCTTCTTCATTGACATTTTTAATTGGAACTAGATTTGAAGGAAACAGTTCTTCACACCTCATTTAGGAACACCTTTGATAGACAATTTCAACAAACTTTGTTCATGAATAGTTGAAGTTCGATATTTATAGTTGTGGTTGAACGCTATTCATATTGATATAGCCGAATCTTACAACAAAGACTAATTTCGCATTCCTTTGCTAGGAGATAGCTTTGAATCAAATTCTTTGGTTTGGATAATGGTGGCATTGTTTTAGTCAAACAATTAATCAAATGTATTACTAGTAGAACAAACATTTTGTAGGTATATTTTTTAGTTTTAGTAATAAATTACACATTAATAGTTCAATACAAGGTTACTTAAATTTCTGAGTAGAAGTTTAGATTGAGATCGGTTGAACAGGTAATCTTAAAATATATTTAAAACTAAATATGATTTCCCTTTTATACATTCACAACAACAAAATGTGCACGACCATAAAGTTAGCCAATGCTTTGCGTTGTTGATCTAGCCCTAAGCCTTTTCACTACTATTATAGGAGGCTTAACTTAGCCACTTATTTCTAATCTCTTTATTTCATATTAAGTCATTAGACGATTGACCTACAAGTAAGCTTGAAAAATGCACACCTGGAGAATCGAACCCCGATCAGTACCGTTGGAGGGTACCCACTACACAATAGATGCGCACATCGAAAGTAATGTATGTTTTAGTTGGACCATAAAGTAAGTTTGGCATGGTTAATCTAGCCCTATCACTTCACTGTATGTTTTAGTTGGACCATAAAGTAAGTTTGGCCCACTTCACACTCGATGCGCACATCGAAAGTAATGTATGTTTTAGTTGGACCATAAAGTAAGTTTGGCATGGTTAATCTAGCCCTATCACTTCACTACTATTAGATGATTGACCTACAAGATCGAACCCCAGTTAGTACTCATAAAGTAGTCAGTGGGAAGTAAGCTTGAAAAATGAACATCTGTGGAATAGAACCTCGATCAGTACCGTGGGAGGGTACTATGATACCACTACACTATATTGCACTTCCAGGTGGGAAGTACTGTGTGTTTTAGTTAGACCATAAAGTTAGCCAATTCTATGGCTTGGTCAATCTAGCCCTATAAGGCCCATAAGTCTAAGCCTCTTCACTACTATTATCTCTTGATTGCATCTAAGAAATTAGACAATTGATCTACAAGAAAGCTTAAGAAAATGCACATCCACAGAATCGAACCATGATTAGTACCGTGGGAGAGTCTATGATGTTGGGATTTATGCCATAAAGCCTCAATTAATACCACGGGAGGGTACTATGATACCACTACACTAGATGTGGGCCATTGACTTTTCCTTAGCTCTTTATCAATACTTTTTATAAATTAAAAACTAAAAATATACTAAAATAAAATTAAAAAAAATCAATAAATAGTTAGATGTTGTTTCAAAGCAATTATATACCGTGGAAATTGAAAAAATATTAGACGGTCTCCACATACCAAAACACGCTTCCTCTGTGTAGAAAATCTTAAGTCTTCCCTTTAACTTCTCAGACAAACCAGCTAATTTTCTTCATCAAAATTAAATTTAACTAAACTAAATTTAAATTAATTAAATAAATATTGAAAATGAGTATGAATACTAAATTTTCTTTCCTAGATGGTTCATAGAATGATCATTTTTGTTTTATATACAAATTTTCTAAATCGTAGCATGTTAAGATTATTTTAACTTTTTTTTTTTTAAAATAATTAATTCTCTTAAAGTAAGTTGGTTGTATCACTTATGAGAAGGTGTGAAGGATTAGGACAAAATAATATAGTATATAAAGTGGTAACACTCAAATATACCATATCAACCTAAGGTACGTTTTGTGCCCTTTTCATACGCGTTGTCGTTCATAAACGAGGTCAAGATTTTAGGTTTTCTAAATGTTCATAATATGTGATTATAGGCACTTTTAAGCTGTGAAACTCCAGTGAAGGAAGGAAGGCAAAGTGAAAGGCAAAAAAAAAAAAAAAAAAAAAAAAAAAAAAAAAAAAAAAAGAAAATGANAGAAGGGAGAGAAAATGTCGCAAGAGAATCGTGCAAGTAATTAGGCGAAAAATAAATGATCCGTCCCTATATGGGTCGGCCCCATCTGTGACCGGAGGCCCAAAACCCGCGTGATAAAAAGTTCTAGACTTTTAATAACATGGACGGTTACGATGTATGAAAAACATTGTAGAATGACTATGATAGCGTTTTTAGTAAGATATTGTATCTAATATTTTTTGGAGTGTTAATTAGAATTTTTATACTCATTCGTGCTACTGTTTCTAACCTTACATGACTTTTAGCAGTGAGACAGTATCAAAGAAACAACAATATGAGTATTGGATTTGAAATAGGTTTGAGTCATGTATTGGCTCTTGTAATTTTTTTGCTATATTTTATTGTTTTAAAAAATATTGTATCACTAGATCTCTACATGGATATTAAAAAATTATTCACATCAATCTCATTTTAATGTCAATATGGAATCTTTAGACTCTGGATGATGATCGCATTTATTTTGAGTTTCTTTTTTAGAAAAGAATTTACTAAAAATGGAAATAAGTTCTTGTGTTCGATATTAAAGAAATAAAATAAGGTTGTCATTTTGTTGAACCGAAAAACTTGTTTAACCATACAATTTAAACATGTTTTTCTTGGATTAGATTTTGAGGGGATAAAAATAAAAAACTAAAAATAACTAATTGTGCATATATAAATACATCTCCCATATCTCCAATCAAGTCATTCCAAAATTTATTTTTGTATTAGTTTTTGTTATCGATAATCATCATGTCGAAGGCAACCATGATTATTTTAATTGTGGTTCTCTTTGTTAGCATTGACATGATTAAGATAACAAATGCAACACAATACATCGGTTACGACCCTTTGAAAGGCAACCTTAATCCTGGATGTAACCCAAAACATCCTGAACTTTGTAAATTAACTCCTGCAAATCCATATGGAAGAGAATGTAATACTGTGAATGTTTGCTGAATCACCACACCTAAATGGTGTGAAAGTTATCTTATTTATAATCAAATAAATTACAAGGATATGAAAATAGTAATAAATGGAAATAACAATAAATGGAAAGATACCTATAGTAATAAGGCAAATATCTATATTTGCCTTATAATAAAATATCAAATATAATATATATGGTAAACTATAATTTATTACTAAATATCCTTAACACCCCACCGCAAGCTAAGCGTCGGATTTAAACTAACGTGAAGCTTGAATCTGAAAAATTCAAAGAGGTTGAGAAACACTTTTCGTGAAGATGTTAACAACCTGGTTCAGAGGAGGCGTACAGAAACACTTTCTTGGCCATCGAAAACTGAAGAGAGATCGCCGCTCAGCGGCGATGCTGTCTTGGCTTCGGTGAGAATATGTCTAACCCATGAAGAGGGATTGTCGCTTAGCGACGATGCTGCCTTGGCTCTGGTGAGAATATGTCTAACCCCAAGAAGTAGAAGGGGAAACCTAGAGCAAGGGACAAAGACAATGTTGAAGCTGGAAGAGTCGCCACATTGGGCGAAGGAGCCAATTTTGGCGAGAAGGGCGGCGGCAATTTGGTTGGCGAAGATGCCAGTGCGGCGCCCAGATTCCAAAGGTAAATCTCTGCAGAAGGTCGATGGGCTTATTGAGATTCTGTATATTTTTGAAGAGGAATGCTGATGAAGATCCTAAGATTAGGGTTTTTGTGAAGGATGAAGGATGAAGGGAAAATTGGGAAGAAAATGAAAGAGGCTATGTTTGGAAAAGGTGAGGTTGTATGTATAGAGTATGGCGAAGGATGATTTGGAGGTCAAAAGGGTGGAGCCGAAGAATAATCAATCGGCTCTACATGTGACAGCCATGACGACTGCCCCTACGGCATCAAAGGCAACAGTTGTGGTGGAGAAGAATAGTAGAAGATTTCAAAAGCCATTGAAAAGAAAGAATGTAGGTTGCTAAACCAAAATGGCTCTGATACCATGTAAATTAACTCCTGCAAATCCATATGGAAGAGAATGTAATACAATTGAACGTTGTAGAGGAGGTGATTCCAGCGATAATGATGAAAAAGTTGTTGTAGACAATAATGCATCGAGTAGCCCAGCCAATGAATCGTGACGAAGAACCTAGTTTAAATTGAATTGTGTAATAAACTAAATTATTGTTCTTTTATTAAAATTTTTATTCATTGAGAGATGTTATTTTAAAGAAAATTAATATTAAATTCATATATTTTTAAGAATATTAATATTAATTCCATATAATTTATCGTATATTTCAAGTCATGACATTCCTAAGGTTAATTTCTTTACAAACTCATCAATCATAGTGTAACTTAATTTTTTTTTTTTTTTGTCATTAATACATACTATATAACTTTAAGTTTATGTTATTAATTACAAATCTATTACAAAATCTTTATTTTGAAATGGCTGTGAATAAGAGAAGAAAGCTTCAAATATTTTGAAATTCGAATAGTAAATAAGTTTTCCTCCTCAACGGATAACTCTGTATACATTGGCTTATAATTCATGAAGATTGAATCTAGAGTTTCATGGATGTCAAATCAACAAGTTTGATGAAGAAACCAGCTTGGATAGCCACTAGAGCGCGTAGGCAAACTCAAGTGTCTTGGCTTTGCCCCTCTCTTTTTTTCTTTGTATATAATACACCGATAGAGCCTGCCCCTACTACTTAAAAGAGAATGAATGCTGGAGGTTGAAATCTTCTTCGATACCAGCCTCAAGCTAGAAGACTGTGAGCCGGTCCAGCTGATGGAAAAGTGTGAATGTTTGCTGAATCCACCACACCTAAATGGTGTGAAAGTTATCTTATTTATAATCAAATAAATTACAAGGATATGGAAATAGTAATAAATGGAAATAACAATAAATGGAAAGATACCTATAGTAATAAGGCAAATGTTAGATATTTGCCTTATAATAAAATATCAAATATAATATATATGGTAAACTATAATTTATTACTAAATATCCTTAACACCCCACCGCAAGCTAAGCGTCGGATTTAAACGAACGTGAAGCTTGAATCTGAAAAATTCAAAGAGGTTGAGAAACAATTTTCGTGAAGATGTTAACAACCTGGTTCAGAGGAGGCGTAGAGAAACACTTTCTTGGCCATCGAAAACTGCAGAGAGATCGCCGCTCAGCGGCGATGCTGCCTTGGCTTCGGTGAGAATATGTCTAACCCATGAAGAGGGATTGTCGCTTAGCGAAGATGCTGACTTGGCTCTGGTGAGAATATGTCTAACCCCAAGAAGTAGAAGGGGAAACCTAGAGCAAGGGACAAAGACAATGTTGAAGCCGGAAGAGTCGCCACATTGGGCGAATAAGCCAATTTTGGCGAGAAGGGCAGCCGGAAGAGTCGCCACATTGGGGCGAAGGAGCCAATTTTGGCGAGAAGGGCGGCGACAACTTGGTTGGCGAAGATGCCAGTGCGGCGCCCAGATTCCAAAAGTAAATCTCTGCAGAAGGTCGATGGGCTTATTGAGATTCTGTATATTTTCGAAGAGGAATGCTGATGAAGATCCTAAGATTAGGGTTTTTGTGAAGGATGAAGGATGAAGGAAAAATTGGGAAGAAAATGAAAGAGGCTATGTTTGGAAAAGGTGAGGTTGTATGTATAGAGTATGGCGAAGGATGATTTGGAGATCAAAATGGTGGAGCCGAAGAATAATCAATCGGCTCTGCATGTGACAGCCATGACGACTGCCCCTGCGGCATCAAAGACAACAGTGGTGGTGGAGAAGAACAGTAGAAGATTTCAAAAGTCATTGAAAAGAAAGGATCTAGGTTGCTAAACCAAAATGGCTCTGATACCATGTAAATGTTTGCTGAATCCACCCCACCTAAATGGTGTGAAAGTTATCTTATTTATAATCAAATAAATTACAAGGATATGGAAATAGTAATAAATGGAAATAACAATAAATGGAAAGATACCTATAGTAATAAGGCAAATGTTAGATATTTGCCTTATAATAAAATATCAAATATAATATATATGGTAAACTATAATTTATTACTAAATATCCTTAACAAAAAGGATTGGGAAGAGAACATGGATGCATCTCTCTTCGATAATGTTTATGTCTTTGAAGATGGGAAATTGAGCCAATAGGGTTGATTCGGTCTTCCACTCCAGAATTGGTACCTCGCGGAAGAGTTCAGACCCATGCATCTAGAGTCAGAACCAGAGTCCGAGTCTGAAACCAAGTTGGAGTCTGAGTACAACTCTTCCTTATATCAGTCTGAGTCTACTAGTGAATCTCCTTTTAAAGAGGTGATCAACCTCTTCTTCCTTTTATCCTTTGAACAAGGTCTTTCCGTAAGCAAGTATTGGGTGGGCTACAACCTCTTTCTTTTCTTTTCCGAACAAGCTACAGCTTTTGAATCGAAGCCAGGTCACTCTTTCTAAAGAGAGAATAAAATCAGATTATGAGAATGAAATCTTCGTCTTCCGGGATTCTCTTTTCTAAGTGCCACGCTTACTCAATGTCAAACCAATGAAAAGAGTCGTCCTAGTCCACCACAGCTGAATACATACTTTTTTAGTTAGCCCGCCAACAGAAAAGGAAAGAAAGCAAAATGACTTGCTTCAACTGAAGAAAGGAATGTCCCATGACTCAGGCATGAACTTGCTTGAAAGGACAGTTAGTTGAATTAATAAGGTGCTTCAACTCAAAATAGAACATTCCTTTCGCAATGCTAAGGCCGATATCTTTCAACCAAGGATGAGTTCGATCCATTAGTTCTTCTGTATGACTTCTTTTTCTATTTAGTGGAAAGCATGGTTTAAGCTGGGGTGTACCCATTTTCTTCATACTCGATAGGATAGAAGGAACGATAAAGAAAGAAAGGTCAGTCGGCGAGCCCTACGGCTATTTATTCAAAAAAGAGATTGCCACTGCCTTCTTAAGAGTTAGTTATATTCCGTAAAAGCTTCTTCTCCATATTCCACAAGAAAGGGTTCGGATCATTAGGCTTTGCCCAACCCCCCCTCAAGAATCGGCGGAGTCAGATAGATCAACAACTTGTACTCCTGGAAAAAAAATATCCCATCACTAAACCTCAGAATATCCCATTCGAGGTCTTAGTCGAGACTTGGCTTTACGCCCTTTGGTCTTTCATTTTTCGTTTTAGTCAAATGTCTCCGGCTGCTGCAAGGCTATCTTTCTTTCATTCCAATTTTCAATGATTGACATTCCTCTGTATTCTGTTGTGCTCAGCGAACGGATAAAGCCCAGCAGGATGGGAAGTCACATCTCTTTCGGAGTGGAATCGGGAATCCTACTCTAAATCAGAATCAAATCACGCGCTCTAAAAGAACGAAAGACTCCATAGCCTGCCTATACTAGAAAAGTTGGTAAAGCCGTCTTGTACTACATCCGTACACCTTCAATGTTTTGCATTCGTTCGTCAAGGAATGTGTACTAGCCCCTATTGGAACTCCAATTAGGGTAATTCAACTTCTACGTACAAGTGGACCAGCCAGTCCGTCCGTCTAGTAATTGATTACGTATTCAAGGCCGTCCTAGCTTTCCAATTTCTCTGTCCTAACAGCGTTCGAAGCCCTTGCTTTAGATTCTTTCTTTCCTAACTCTTGAGTGTGGTATGAGTCTAAGTGTATTAGTGGTGTGTAAAGAATTTGCTTCCGTCTTTTGTGTAATCAGATTCTACTTGATTTGATTTGCCAAGGAAGAACGAAAAGGATTCTTGCAAGCGGGCAAACTTGAGCTTTTTCTTCCATGCTGCTTTTCTATCCCGGATCTAGCTGGATTCGCAGCTGATGCCAACAACGCTCTGGCTGCAGGTCGCTTTAGGTTTCATTCCAACACCTCAGTTTCTCAATACCAACAACGCTCTTGAGTCTTTATAGTCCACGCCCCATGCTTGTTTCTCAATACCTAATTGCCTATGTTATTCATTCTCGTTTCTATTTTCTCTCTTCATTCCCATTCTATTTTTAATGGTAATTTCTATATCTTTCCCTGATTTGACTGAATTCTTATGTAAATTTTTCATTCTCTCTTCATTCCCATTCCTTTTTTAATTGCAATTTCTATATCTTCCAAGGTTTGGTTTGACTGAATTCTTATGCAAATTTTTCATTCTCTCCTTTTTTTGTTCTATTTGGAGATTGACCAAGACCCTTCCAATGACCCCCTCTCTCTTCTCCTTCTTCCTTTGGGTTTTTCTCTCCTACTTAGTGGGTTAATCATATTCTGTCAAGTTAACATTCCTGCAGCCCGTTGAACTCTCGGCAGTTTTCGATGACAAAAAAAAAATACTATGCTGTCCAACCAGACGTCTTCTCCAAACCATGTTACTAACATCTTCACAAAAAGTTTTTCTCGACCTTTCTTTGAATTTTTTGGATCTAAGTTTCACGTTCATTCAAATTCGGCGCTCAGCTTGTAGGGTTTTAAGGATATTTAGCCTTCTATTACGGTTTATCATAGGTACCATATTTAATCCTTTATTGTAGTCAAATATCTAGATATTTGCCTCCTATTACGGCTTATCATATTTGCCTCCTATTACGGCTTATCATATTTGCTATTGTAGGCAAATATATTGTAGCCTTTTTAATTTATTTGTTTATTTGATTATCTAAATGTTTATAAATAGAGAACTTTCACCACCATTTAGGAACGATCGGTTTTAACAAATATTCTCACAGGTAACCAATTTCTTAAACACGTCTCCCAGCAATTAAGTAACTATTTGAATATTTTTTGAAGAAATACTTGTAGGAATAAACTAGGACTTCCAAGAAAAATGTCTATAAGATTATCATATGACTAATTTAGCCCAAGAATTTATGACTAAACTCAGTAAGATGAAAAGTTGATTGGTTTAGCTAGTATCCACGTTTAAGGACTTCAACAAACTTACGTTTTGTGCCCTTTTCATACGCGTCGTCGTCAGTAAACAAAGTTGAGATTTTAGGTTTCCTAAACGTTCGTAGATATGTGATTATTGGCACTTTTTAAGTGGCGAAACTCCGCGAAAGGAAGGAAGGAAGGCAAACAGAGAGGAAAAAAAGGACAAAAACCGGCATCGAAAATGACAAACAGAGGAGAGAGAAATGTCGCTAGAGAATCGCGCAAGGAATCGGGCGAAGAATAAAGGATCCATCATATTTCGGTTGGCCCCTTCTGTGACCCGAGGCCCAAAACCCGCGTGATAAAAAGTTCCAAACTTTGATAACATCGACTCTCATGACGTATGAAAAACATTGTAGAATGACTACGATATCGTTTTTAGTAAGCTATTGTATCTAATATTTTTTGGAGTGTTCGTTAAAAATTTTATACTCCTACATGTTACTGTTTGTAAACTTACATGACTTTGAGCGAGACAGTATCAAAGCATCCAGAAGATGAGTATCGGATTTGAAATAGGTTTGAATCATGTATTGGCTCTCGTACTTCTTGACTATATTTTATTGTTTTAAAAAATATTGTATCACTAGATCTCTACATGAATATCAAAAAATTATTCACATCAATCTCATTTTAATGTCAATATGGTATCTTTAGACTCTTTGTTTATTTTCAGTTTCTTTTTTAGAAAAGAACTTACTAAAAATGGAAATAAGTTCTTGTTTTGATATTGAAGAAATAAAATAATGTTGTCATTTTGTTGAACCTAAAAGTTTGTTTAACATACAAATTAAACGTGTTTTTGTTGGGTTAGATTTTGAAGGAATAAAAATAAAAAACTAAAAATAACTAATTGTGTGTATATAAATACAACTCTATACATCTCCGATCAAGTCATTCCAAAATTCATTTTTGTATTAGTTTTTGTTATCGATAATCATCATGTTGAAGGCAACCATGATTATTTTAATTGTGGTTCTCTTTGTTAGCATTGACATGATTGAGATAACAAATGCAACACAATACATCGGTTACGACCCTTTGAAAGGCAACCTTAATCCTGGATGTAGCCCAAAACATCCTGAACTTTGTAAATAAACTCCTGCAAATCCATATAAAAGAGGTTGTAATACAATTGAACTTTATTGAATAAAGTGAATTTTACGATCATTAATTTAAATCCAATAAACTAAGAATACTCGGGCTATAGTATGATTACTTAAACTATATGTAGAGACATAAGAATGGATCAAGTTCAAGTATATAGTCAAAATGATCGATGGTACAGGGATAAGGCTGAGTACCTTATCTTGGGGACACTATGGATGCGCCCCAATTTTGTATATGATATAAACAATATGATCACTAAATTGTACATGTGGAGACATGTGAGTGAGGGCGTCCTATGCAATGAGTATTGTATAAGATCGGACCATGAAGAAAATAACTCACTTTATAATGTCTTTTACTGTTGAGATTGATTTTTTCACTCGATGACCTACGTAACTTGACCTTAATCCTGAGCTAACTATGAACTCTTGTTTATTTAGAATTATCCTTAGATTTGTATGGGTGAGAGTGGCCCGAGTTCGCCGACTCAATAAGCCTCCCATTTCAAGGGTAAGACTGGGTGAATAGCTAGGGACATAGGGTGCAAGATAGAATTCGCTCCTACCCGCTTTTAGGGATAGTAGAGAGGTTGTTCCCTTAAGTACTGACTCCAGGTCTTGAACAAGGGGTCCCACCCTCTCATTGGCCCGAGAGGGATTCGGTTTGGTGGTTGGATCACAAACCAATTGTTCATTAGAGGGTCAGTGGGACTTAAGGAACAAAAAGTAACTTTAGAGGTAAGACGGTAAATTGACCCAGCTCTAGTTACGAGCAACCTGTGAAGGATCGACTTACTAATCATGGCTATATCAAATGGACAGAAATATATCTATAATGAGGGGAGGGACAGAAATATATCTATAGTGAGGGGAGTGCAACTATTAGGCTATAGTGAAGTGTCCTAGTAGTTAACGAATGTTGTTTAACAAGGTTAACGAGTTTAGCCAGTTAATCTCGAATCGTTGGAGCCTATGATCTATAGGTCCATTAGGTCCCTCTGCTAGCTCATATCAGACTAAACCTTAGAACACTGTGATGACTGAGTTCGAAGTGTTCGAATTCAAATTAGGGAATACATGCTAAATATATACCATATATTTAACAGAATTTTGTTTTAATTATGAATTAAAAAATAAAGAATTGGAGATATTTAAATAAGATTTAAATATTTTAATTATGAATAGTAATTCATATGTGCCGGAAATGATTGGAATTGACATTTTATTTAATGTTAAATATTAATTAAAGTTTTTAATTAATCATTTAATATTATTTTGATTTGAATTAATTGTTGAATTAAAATTAAAAAAAGTCAAAATGTTTACTTCACTTAATGGAAAAATCCATGTTCGAGTTAGTTGAATATTGAGTGTCAGTATATGGTTTAACAAACATAATCCTACAAATTTGAGTGGAATTTTAAGTGTTAAAATTTGGTAATCTCAAATTTACGTGAACAAGCAAATATGACTATAAATAGAGTCATCAACCTACATGTAAATTCTTCTTCAAAAACTTTGAGAAAATCTCTCAAAACTCTCCCTTTACATATACTAAATTCCTATCAAGTTTCATCACTCACCGGATTTCATAATCCCGTTCTAAGGCAGGAGAATAGTAGGGAAGACACTAGTGGTGGTTCGAAACTGGTTCGTTAAGAAAAAGGAATTTGAACTACAGAAGGTTAGTATTCAAACTCATTGAGTTTTAATGCTTATGAACATGCTAACTAATTTACTATAATTGATGTACTTAGAGTGCTAAGATCCAAATTGCTTCCGCACGTGTTATAGTAACACCATCACTTTGGATCTTCTTCTGCTTATATTTATTCGACCATTTGCCCAATTTAAAAGTGCTTTCGAGTGGCTAACAAAGATGAATCAAGGCCATAGTTGTCCGTTTATATCTAAAATTGGAGAAATTATTTTTGAAGGCTACCACAAGAACACCTTAAATTGTTGTACCATGAGATGTATGAGAGAAAAATAATAAAAGTATTTTAATGATTTTATAGGGATGTCATTTTAACATCTTACCACTGTTAAAGTATAGTCACATTCAATTGCTTCGTAATTAATTTTTCTTAAAATTGACACAAATGTATACGCATATTTCAATTTTTTTTTAATTATAATACGTCTTTAAGTTTTTGTTACTAATTACAAATCTATTACAAAATTTTTATTTTTGGTGTATTATTTCATGCATTTTCATATTAGATTTGAGCATGTGAGTCAATATTAATATATTTACATCGTTAATTTAGGTATGGAGTACGGTCACCATTAGAACGAAAGGATCTCTTGCATATTGGCGAGGATTACCTTAGGTTCCTTCTCATGTATCATAGTGACTTAAGGCGCACCTTGTGCAAGACCGAGGAAGGATCTAGACATACATGAAACCATACATGAAACCTAGAGCCAAGAAAGAAGAAAAAACAAACCTTAATTGTGAACCTCATATGGATTGAGTACTCCTTCAAAGAAGTATACTGAGGGTAGTTGAACAGTGACTTACCAAGTTGGTATAACCTTTTAGCCATGGGTGATCGTTAAAAATAGTATTGAGCACATAACCTAAGTTTTTGTTCATAGGATTAAGTCCGACGAGACCTATAAGTAGGTATACTCATCCCATGTTATTCTTCTTTTTTTTAGATCGAGTGTAGACCACTGTTGAGGGTGGGAGCATGGAAAGTTGTGCAACTTCATCTAGCCATCTTCCTTCTTGTCATTTTATTATTATGTTTTGATTTGACTTTGCATATATTGCCTTTGAACTATTTTTGTGTCTGTTTTTTAACTATTTTTATGTCCATTTTGAATGCGTATTTAAATTTTAAATTTCTTGTCTGTCCTTTTACAAAAGAAAATTTTACCGTCATTTTTTCCCTTGAGTATATGTAGCTACTTATGATTCGAGGTATCAAGAATTGGGTCATTACAATTTGATATCTCAGTTCTAAGTTGATTAGGTCTAATAGATAATTTTCTTTAGATAGAGAGTTAGTGTGTCCCTTGGGGCTTGGCTCATAGTGTAACCATCAGTTAAAAAAATAAAACAAATTTAGTAGCGGTAAAACTCTAGTTTTCCAGCGACCGTCGAAGTTTTCGTGACCCATGCAGACGGTATTGAAAATCAAGTCATTACAAAAAATCAGGTGGTTACAATTTGATATCACAGTTCTAGGTTGATTAGGACCTATAGATAATTTTCTTTAGATATAGATAATTTGCTTGGCTCATAGTGTAACAATTAATTGAAAAAGAAAAAAAATTTAGTCACCGGAAAGTTTTCTGACGACCGTCAAAGAAACACGCTCCACGACAGGCCAAAATTATCACAGACGCTTCCCTCAACCTTCAACTATCGCCACACGATCCAACATACCTACAGAGAAGAGAAACGAAAGAAATATAGGGAGAGGGAGAGAGAGAGAGATCGGAACTTTCTCAGCGAGATACAAGACGATCAACCCGACGTCAAAACAACTGAGTTATACCGCTAACGAGATCTCGGACGACCACATCAACCTAAGGTACATTTTGTGCCCTTTTCATAGATCAGTGCACATCCGGGAAATCAAACCCCGATCAGAACCATAGGAGGGTACTATGATATCATTACACTAGATGTGCACATCCAAGTGGGACGTAGATGTGTATTAGTTGGACCATAAAGTTAGCCAATTTTACGGCACGATCAATCAAGCCCTATCAGGTCCATAGGTCTAAGCCTCTTCACTACTAAATTATATAGAAAAATATTAAACGGTCTCCACATACCAAACCACGCCTTTTCAACTTGTTTTGTTCTAGTGCTGGCTATGGGGTTCGAACCCCATGCGCACTTATGTGCAAAAGATCTTAAGTCTTCCCCCTTAACCTCCCGGGCAAACCAGCTAAGTGGTGCACTTTTGTGCAGAAGATCTAAATTTAAATTAATTAAACAAATATTGAAAATTAGTATGAATACTAAATTTGCTTTCCTAGAAGGTTCATACTATGATAATTTAGCCTTCTATTATGGTTTATCATAGATATCATATTTGATTGTTTATTGTAGTCAAATATCTAGATATTTGCCTCCTATGGCTTACCATAAGTATCATATTTGCCTTTTATTGTCGGCAAATATATTGTATCCTTTTTAATTTATTTGATTATCTAAATGATTATAAATAGAGAACTTTGATCAACATTTATGTATGATGGGTTTTAACAAATATTCTCACAGGCACCAATTTCTGAAACACGTCCGAGCAATTAAGTAACTATTTGAATATTTTTTGAAGAAATACTTGTAGGAATAAACTAGGACTTCGAAGAAAAATGACTATAAGATTATCATATGACTGATTTAACCCAAGAATTTAAGACTAAACTCCGTCAAATGAAAAGTTGATTGATTTAGTTAGTATCCACGTTTAAGGACTTCTGCGACTCTGATTTTGAATCTAATTGCTCTGATTGAAGTTGAGACTCCTGGCAAAGTATAAATGACTCTATCATGTTGATATGAATGTTGTTCAAAAAAATTTCCAATTTTTATTTTTTGGAGAGCATGTTCACGTGGTTGAATTATCCTCTATGCTCATAATATTTGCATGTTTAGTGAGTCTTAGCTTTTTCCGTACTATATATATATATATATATATATATATTTTATCTTTCAAACAATGTAGTCGATTATGATCATATGGGCTTGCTAGTACTATGTATGGACCATTAGATTTCAACATATGATTATGAATTTATCTTGAATCAAGGGTCTACTAAGTATAGAGGAATACGACTAACCTATTTAGGGTCCGTGGTATATTAGAGAGTGCTACTAAGGAAGCGTCAATTGTGTTTATAAGTAGAGATGTATGCAACCTAGATAGAACACATCACCTTGATAAGGTTGAATAAGAAATAAGAGCAATTTTGACGGAGTATAGCTTTTTGTATGTATAGCTTCTTTGTGATTCAAATGAGAGCGAGGTTAAGAAGATTCATTGTTGTATGTTATTTTTCGAGATTATCGTTGAGTTTCTAGATTTATTATTGACATGGACATGTAGAGTATTTTAACTTTTGTTTTTTGAAAATAATTTATGCACTTAAACTAAGTCGATTGTATTAGTTAAAATCTACGAAAAGTTAAATGCTATTTTTTTTCGACTTAATTCAAACAAACATTAAAACTACTAACACGTCAATTTTTCGTGGGCTGTTAGTCTAGATGCACTCCATTAATTTAATTTTGATAGAATTTATAATTATTTAATTAATAAATATTAAATACAGTTGGTTAAATGATATTAAATGATAAAAGTGGTTGTCAAAAAAGTAATTTTAAGTCCATTAACCTAAAATTTTAAAACTATATGGTAAGAAATAAAAACAGATGGAATAAACCAAACATATTTGTTATTTATAAAAATATAAGGCAAAATAATATTTTTAAGGAAGTTTTTTTTATTTTTTTATTTTTTTTATTTAATGTATTTAATCTAGAAAGCATTCTAAATAAACCATAATTTGTTAGCGAGTTAGATTATCGAGATAGGAATTTTTAAGAATGGGGCAACCATTGAGTCTACTGGAGTAGAAGTGGAAGTATAGACGGAAGGACAATGAAGGGTCATGGTAAGAACGATTATTTTAGAAAAGCCGACGTGATTAGCTATTAAGTGATCATTTCGAAGACACGACCGATGCCTTATATAGTTTAGAATTGTCGGTCTTCAACATCATAGGAGGAAGTTGGAAAGCACGGATTGTTGAGATCTAAATTAGTTTCGAGTATAAAAGAGAAGGTGTGAAGGATTATAACAAAATAATATATAGTACATGAAGTTGTAACACTCAAATGTTTTAAGTGAATAAAAGTATATTTTAAAATTTTGAATCATAAGGAAAATAAATAAATAAATAAGAAAAGTTGAGTTAAGTTACAGAGTCACTCGAGAAAGAACTTGACGTCCTGTTTAAATTCAACATGGTGAAACAGGATGTAACAACCCTAAATTTCCACATATCTAGAGTCGCCACATCCTAATGCAGAATAAAAATCTAAGAATGCTCATCTTTATTACTGGAAAAATTTAAAACTTCAGAATACATTTAAACATTGGAAACCAATACCGAACTTACATGTTTCAAACATCGTGCTGGAGTTCAAAAGATAAAATAAAATGATTATAAATTAATTAATATAAATGAAGGAAATGCAAACGCCCTATCGTAACCAAGACTAGGAATTTTAAATATGCAACTATCCTATGCACGTGCCACAGTCTTTGATCATGATGCCACCGTCAACCGTACATGGGAGCCTTGCCTTTACCTGAAAAACAATATGGCACACGGCTGAAGAAATACTCAGTAAGTGACCCCACTATAGGGCTCATGCTAATGCAAACACATGCAATCATGAATAGGGACCTATCTCTAATCATCTTAGGGGTGGCCTCTAGTCTCGGACAAATTGGATGTGTAGTACTTCCCTACACACGACTCACACGTGCGAGTGTGAGTCCCAAGGGCGCTCGCACACCCCCTGGACCCTCTGGTCAAGTTAATCTGTAGTGACGTCCGGAGGTCAGCGGAACCCCATAGTTTCATGCGCCTCATGAACACCCTCATTTGTGTGCTTTCGCACCTGTGCGCATTTGTGCTCATCATAAGGTGCGCGTCTGCACTCATCATCTCTAGGGGAAGTAGCCCTATGCTTATGAACATACAATATGCATGAGGTCCCTCTAAATCCATCGTAATGTCTCTTCTGACACAACCCTCTAGTCTCATCTCTTTGTTACTCTAGGTAACGCATACTCGTGGATATTTATATTAATATCATTTTCATGCTCTTAGGGTTGTGTCTTATGTCGATCTAACGACATGATGCAATATGGCACTCATCATCATCTAGCATGCTCAATATGGAAAACATCATCATATTAAGGTAAAAAATTATGCAATCATCATGCTCATCATAATGCCACAACGTGCGTCAAAAATATCAAGCGTCATTCAACAAAATATGTATATACTACACATATCATCAAGCATCATAACCCACACATCATCATAATTCATACAATTTATTTAGCCTATTCTATAGTAAGGCCACTTACTTCGTTGGCCTTGGCCGAAGTACTCCCTAAATAGCTAAACGTAAGCTCCCGTTCCGTGAGAGTTGCTTCCTACGTCGCCGGGGTTTGTTTCCTATCACACCGTTCCCCACTTTCCGTTAGTATTTCACAATTAATTTATCGATAATTTAATAAATGTGAAATATGGCTCTAAAACGGCCTCGGATACCTTAATCGGGGCCGAAAACAGATCTGGGAGGGTCGAAACAGTGGAAACCGGGCTGAAAACAGGTGAGCCGAGCCGTTTGCGCCAAGCCGAGCTGAGGGACCGCCTGCGCCGCTATGTGACACGTGGCAGCAGCAGAGCGAGTCACGTCGCGCAGTAGCCTCGGGACGAAGCGCGGGTCGCAGTCCGGTTAGGGTCATGGTCTGGGTCGCGGGCTGTAGAGGCTACGGGGCCAAGACTACAGTTGGGCCTCCACTTATTAGGCTAGGCCGAAAGTTTTTTTTTTTTTTGGGTTGCAGGCCGGCTCGCTTGGACCGTGGGTCTGGTCTCGGGTTGGTTCAATTGAACCGTAACTTCTGGGCTGGTTTGAGGTTTGGGCCGCAGTAGTTGGGCTGGGCCGAAGGCAGAAGCCGAGGAAAGAATGGGCTGACCCTCTCAGATTCTGGGTTCGGGTTGACCCAGATCCGTGGGTCTCATCTTCCTTACCCGACTTCGGTCGATTTTCCGGCGAGCTTTCTCTCTCTCCTTCCCGCTACGTTTCCGTTGCCGATTTCGGTCCTCTCTCTTTCTCTTCTTCTTTATTTGTCGTCCTTCCTTCTTTTCTGGAAGTCTTGCGGCCTAAAGGTTCCTAAAATCACAGATCTATGACGATTAGAAAAAATCCAATTTTCCGACCTCGGTTACTGACAACGGCGTTTATGAAGAAGCGCAGAACGCACCTTGAGTTAACGTGCTTTCGCTAGGGACCGTTCTCGTGGTGGTAACAGGTCGTTTGGTGTCGGTTTGAGGGTGGTTTGAGGGTTCGTCAGAGAAACTGGACACTCGCCAATTTTTTTTTTTCGAAATCTCTCTTTCTCGTAGTTTCTGTCTTTTCTCTCTTTGCAGGTATCCTGATGGTGCTGGTGTCGTGGGCTGAGGGCTGGGCGTGTTGTGGCCGTCGTATCGCGTGGGTTCCGCAAAACTCGGCGGTCGCCGGAAAACTCGCGGGTTTTCCAGCGACTGAGTTTTTGTTTTTGTTTTTTTTTCTAGTTTTCTCGTTTTCCTTTTTTTATTTATTTATTTATTTTATATATATATATATATACACATTTTTTTTTCTTTCTTTCTTTCTCGGGTCGTTACACAGGAACTGGCGGAGCAGACGTGCGAGTCACTCGGGTGCGACGGAGATGAATCACTAGTAGTGAATTTAGCTTTTAAGTCGTATCATATGCTGGACGAGAGCGTGTCAATAGAGAAAAGGTCCGAGATGAGTGCGTGTCAGATTATTCATTTTTGCTAAGTTTAGGAGCTGTTTCGTGGTCCTCATAGAAGCAACCGGTAGTCACACTGTCCACTACTTAAGCTGAAATCATTAATGCTGCAGCTTGTGCAATCATTGCTGCTGCAGCTTGTGCTTGCGAAACCATATGGTTGAGAAGGATGCTGGAAAAGCTCGATCATATCTCAATTGGAGCTACAATGGTGTACTGTGATAATAGTTCCACTATTAAGCTAACCGAAAATCCAGTTTTCCACGATATAAGCAAACACATTAATGATCGTTTCCACTTCCTCTGTGATTTAAGTAAAGGTGGAACTGTGATGTCACAACATTGTCATACTAAAGAGCAAGTGTTTTATACCATAACAAAACCTATGACTCGAGTTGTGTTTGAGATGCTATGCGTGTGGCTTGGTGTCTGTCAAGATCCTGAAGTTTGATCTAAACACTGCATTTTAGTTGCTATTTTTATGTTTTAGTTTCTTAATATTAGATCACTGATACAATTTTATGCCCATATCATATAGCTATTTTTATGCTTTAGTTTCTTAATATTAGATCAGTGATAAGATTTATGCCGATATGAGTCGTAGATATATTCTTTGTTTTGGCATGATATTCTAGTTTCTGTTAGAATTTTATTTTTATCTTTAGTTACACATTGTACTGGCTATAAATATACTCATTCTTCAGAGAATAAAGTACTAGTTTCCTTCCTTTTGCAAACCTATCTTCATTAAATTTATCACTGCTATCCTAAGCAATTTAACTGGGTGTGTATTTATTAATCTACACACGGTCAACACGTGTGAGTATGGACCCACCATTCGGTTTGCACACCTCTTGGGCGTCTTTCTTGTTGGGTGAGCATTCCTTAGGAGTTGTTGATGTCGGACACCCGTTAGGAATAGCAACCATTGTAGCATTCTAATAAATATAATGATTGTTTCCGTGCCTCGTAGTGTACGCGTTTGTACCATCATAAAAGAAGAAGGGGTATCCGTGACTTTATATTATATTCGTGGCTTTCATTACATGTATAACAACCCCTCTAACATTTTTCTTTATATTATATCATTTTATCATAATTTTCCATGCATTTATCGGAGTTATGCATTATCATGTCTTCTAACATATCATAAACTTATCATGTCTTCTAACGTATCATATCATATCATATATCATAACATTCAAAAATCACATCACGAGCAGGTCGTCAAGCATAGAATATCTTAACACATCATATTGTAAACATATCATTTGATCACGTATAACATAACATTCACATATCATATCGTACACATCATTTCATTATCATCCTTATATATGTGTATACGGCACATGCGAAGCCACGACCACATGTCATCATACAACATACAATTTATAACCAAATCAATAGAAGTGTCACCTACTAGGTTGGCTTTAACCGACATTTCCCTAATATTCAAGTACGTTTGCTTTTCGTCCCTTGAAATTTCTCAAAGTATTGTCGATTGTAATTTTCTATTAAAACGTTCATTTTGTTTCGTTAGTAAGTAAAATTCCTTAACTCAATTTAACTTAAATCGTGAAATTGAACCTTATATTTACCTTAATTGTCTTAAACAAGGTCAATTTTAGCTTGAAGATGATCAGAACGATAAAAATTGAACAAAATTCCCTCTACCGAGCTGAGGGATTGATTTCTTAGTCACAAAGCCAAGCAAAAGTCGAGCGAGCTAACTGAACCGCATACGCTGAAGGAAGCTTGGTAGTATCTTAATATGCATAATTGAGTTTGACAAAATTTGAGGAAAAATAAAAAGGTAAAAAAAACTATGTCATTATAGAACTATGTCATTATTTTATTGTGGCCTATGCCATTTTTATAGTTAAGAGATAGTAACACCTCCATACATAGAGAGAGGGGGCTTAGTGTAAGCACGGAGAGTAGTCTAATGCTTGTTGAACTCCTTATGGACATCTTCAAATGATGATAGTACTCCACCTTTGCAATATATGACCAAGGAATGCCATCGTCAGTTATAGCTTCTACCACAATAATAAAAATTCTTATTCTACCTCCATTGGTCGTATAAGACAGACCATTCACCACAAGCAAGTAAATGAGACATTCACCATTCTTGTTATACACTTCCATTGCAAACCTTCCAACCTTTTGCAATTCTTCTTCATTGACATTCTTAATTGGAACTATATTTGAAGGAAACACTTCTCCACACCTCATTCGATAACATCTTTGATACATAGTTTCATTGAACTTATTTTGTTCATGAATAAGTGGAGTTCAATATTTATAGCTGTCGCTGAACGCGGTTCAAATTGATATAGCCGAATCTTACAACAAACAATAATTGAGCATTTCTCCATTAGGAGATAGCTTTGGATAATGGTTGCATTGTTTTAGTCAAACAATTAATATTTGATTTATTACTAGTGGAACAAACATTTTGTAGGTATATTTTTTAGTTTTACTAATAAATTACACATTAATAGTTTGATACAATTAAGGTTACTTAAATTTGTGAGTAGAAGTATAGATTGAGCTTGGTTGAACATGTAATCTTATTGTACTAATAAATTACACATTAATTGTTTGATACAATTAAGGTTACTTAAATTTGTGAGTAGAAGTTTAGATTGAGCTCGGTTGAACAGGTACTCTTAAATTATATCTAAAGCTAAATATGATTTCCTTTTTATACATTCATAACAACAAAATGTGCATGGTGGGAAGTACGTTGTGTTTTAATTGGACCCTAAAGTTAGCCAATTCGTTGGCTTGGTTGATCTAGCGCTATGCCCATAACTCGATTGTCATATAAGTAAGCTTGAAAAAGGTACATCCGGGAAATCAAACCCCGGTCAATACCATGGTTGGGTACCAAGTAGAGTCCATAAAGTAAGTTTGGCATGGATAATCTAGCCCTATCATGCCCATAAGACTAAGTCTAAAAAATGCACATCCGAGAATGAAACCCCGGTTAGTACCATGGGAGAGTAATATGATACCACAACACTAGATGTGCACATGAAGTGGGAAGTACGGTGTGCAAAACTTACTCTTTAAGACTTATTTTATTCAAATGCTGGCTATGGGGTTCGAACCCATGCACACCTATGTTCAAAAGATCTTAGGTCTTCCCCTCAACTTCTCGGGCAAACCAACTAATTTTCTTCATCAGAATTAAATTTAGTTAAACTAAATTTAAATTAATTAAATAAATATTGGAAATAAGTATAAATACTAAATTTGCTTTCCTAGAAATATATTTGTTTTGATGAGGGTTGATAGAATCATAATTTTTGTGTTATACACAAATTTTCTAAATCCTAACATGTTAGGATTATTTTAACTTTTTTTTTTAAAAAAATAATTTATTCTCTTAAAGTAACTCAAAAAGTATTTGATATGCTTCAAGAGATTTCTAAAAGTACTTAAAATCATATCAAAATTTTGTAACATGATGAACAATATACCAAAAATGGTTCGACGGTGATTTTTTTTTCTTTCAATCTTTACTTATCATATGTTTCAAAATCATCAAATTTACAATAAGAGTCCAAAACGAAAGGCTAGTGTTTTGCATTCTGAATTCTATTTTCAGTTGCTTCCTCATAACTTATAAAGTTTAAAAGAATAAGAGCACATTGAAATGATGCATATATAACAACTAAAGATTTATACTTCCTTAGTGGTGTCTCAACCGAAGATTCTTCAAGAGAAGCGTTGCTGTTTGGTGATAGTGAAGTTGATAAATTTGACAAATTTTGTGTTGTAGTAGAGGTACTAGAAGATGTACTAGAGTTGACTCTTGTCTTTTTACCCTAGAGATATATGTTATGCAGTGCCATTAGGAGATCTATTAGAGGGTCTACAAACTATTATTTATTAGTGAACCTACCTCGTTTGACAAGAGTCTACATAGTATTTTAGTAGTTCGCAAGGAAGAAGGTTTCTCTCTATTATATTGAGACTATAAGAGAGGTAAATCTTGCTAGATTCACATGTAAAACTTGCTAGCGAATATTCAAGTAGAAATTTATTAAGATGGCAAATTTAAGTAAAATTAGGATAAATTGAACATAAACATAGTTCAGTACTGGCGTAGGGTACTATGATATCACTGCACTAATGTGCACATGTAGGAGGGAAGTACTATGTTTTAGGGAAGTACTATGATATCACTACACTAATGTGCACATGTACTGGCGTAGGGACCATAAAGTACTGTATGTTTTAGTTGGACCATAAAGTAAGGCAAAACAATTCACGCCCATAGATGTGAACATCCAAGCGGGAAGTAGTATGTCTAAGTCTTTGTTTTAGTTGGACCATAAAGTAAGCGAAGCCAATTCATGCCCATAGATTTGAAACATCCAGGTTGGACCATAAAGTAAGCCAATTCACGCCCATAGATGTGAACATCCAAGTGGGAAGTAGTGTGTCTAAGCCTTTGTTTTAGTTGGACCATAGAGTAAGTCAAGCCAATTCAGGCCCATAGATGTGAACATCCCGGTGGGAAGTAGTGTGTCGAAGCCTTCCTCACTATTATTACGGAGATCTAGCCATCAGGGCTATAAGTCTAAGCCTTCTTCACTGTTATTAGTGAGTAGCCATCAGGGCTTCTAAACTATTATTACGGAGACCTAGCCATCAGAGCTATAAGTCTAAGTCTTAGCCTTCTCCTCTATTCTTACGGATATCTAGCCATCAAGGCTATAAGTCTAAGCCTTCTTCACTATTATTAGTGAGATCTAGCCATCAGAGCTTCTTCACTATTATTATGGAGATCTAGCCATCAGAGCTATAAGTCTAAGTCTTAGCCTTCTTCACCATTAGTACGAAGATCTAGTCATCAGGGCTATAAGTCTAAGTCTTAGCCTTCTTCACTATTGTTACGGAGATCTAGCCATCAGAGCTATAAGTCTAAGTCTAAGCCTTCTTCACTATTACTACGGAGATCTAGCCATCAGGGCTATAAGTCTAAGCCTTCACTCGTCCGGGGTTCTTCTCTGGGGTTCTTGGAAGGGTACTATGATACCACTACACTAGATGTGCACATCTGTGTCTTTTAGTAGGACCATAAAATTAGGGTCCTTCTCCGGGGTTTTTGGAAGGGTACTATGATACCACTACACTAGATGATGTGCACATCTGTGTCTTTTAGTGCCTCTTCACTACTATTAGAGGAGAGTAAGACACCCATTACGGATTCTTCTAGGTGCACTTTTCCAATAATTTCTAACCTCTCTTTTTCATTACAAGATTGACCTACAAGTAAGCCTTAAAAATGCACATCCCAAAAATCGAACCTCGGTCAGTACCGTGGGAGGGTACTATGATACCACTACACTAGATGTGCACATCCTAGAGGAAAGTATTATGTCTTTTGAGTTGGACCATAAATTTTGCCAATTTTACGGCTTGGTCAATCTAGCCCACCTCTTCACTAGGGATTCTTCTAGGTGCACTTTTCCACTAATTTCTAATTCTTTATTTCATCTAAGTCATTAGAAGAACTACCTACCAGTAAACTTGAAAAATGCTCTGTACCATGGGAGGGTACTACGATACCATTACACTAGATGTGCACATCCTGGAGAAGTACTGTGCCTTTTAGTTGGACCATAAAATGCTTAGTACCGTGGGAGGGTACATGATACCACTACATTAGATGTGCACATCCTGGAGGTCTTTGAGTTGGACCATAAAGTTAGCCAATTTTGGCTTGGTCAATCTTGCTCGCCTCTTCACTGTTATTATAAGAGAGTAAGACACTACCATTAGGGTTCTCTTCTCCTAGGTGCACTTTCCAATAATTTCTAATCTCTTTATTTCATAAAAGTTATTAGAAGAATGACCTACAAGTAAGTAAGCTTGAAAGATGCACATTCGAGAAATTTAACCCCAGTCAGTACCGTGGGAGGGTACTATGATACCACTACACTAGATGTGCACATCCTGGAGGGAAGTACTCTGTCTTTGAGTTGGACCATAAAGTTAACTAATTCTATGGCTTGGTCAATCTCGCCCGGAGGGAAGTACTCTGTCTTTGAGTTGGACCATAAAGTTAACTAATTCTATGGCTTGGTCAATCTCGCCCGCCTCTTCACTGCTATTATAAGAGAGTAAGACACTACCATTAGGGGTTCTCTTCTCCTAGGTGCACTTTCCACTAATTTCTAATCTCTTTATTTCATAAAAGTCATTTGAAGACGACCTACAAAGTCCTTTTGTCTTTTAGTTGGACCATGGAGGGAAAGTCCTTTTGTCGGACCATAGCTTCACTACCATTACAGGAGAGTATGATACCCATCGAGGAAGATTGACCTACAAGGTAAGCTTGAAAAATGCACATTCAGGGAATCGAACCCCGGTCAGTACCGTGGGAGGGTACTATGATACCACTACACTAAATGTGCACGACCATAAAGTTTTAGCCAGTTCTATGGCTTGGTTAATGTAGCACGCCTCTTTACTACTATTACACAGGTAAGACACCCACTAGGGATTTCTTGTAGGTGCACTTTTCTAGTGATTTCTAATTTCTTTATTTCATCTAAGTCATTAAAAGATTGACCAACAAGTAAGCTTGAAAAATGCACATCTAGGGAATCAAACCCCAATCAACACCATGGGAGGGTACTATAATAACACTACACTAGTTGTGTGCAATCTAAGTCTCTTCACTATTGTAGCCCATAAATCTAAGTCTCTTCACTATTGTCCCTTCTAGGTGCACTTATAGCCATTTATTTCTAATCTCTCTATTTCATAAAAGTCATTAGACAACATAAAAATGTTAGTAGATGATATCGATCACTTATATATCTATAATGCTGGCTATGGGGTTCGAACCCATGCGCACTTGTGTGCAGAAGATCTTAAGTCTTCCCCCTTAACCTCTCGGGCAAACCAGCTAATTTTGTTTATCAAAATTAAATTTAGCTCAACTAAATTTAAATTAATTAATTAAATATTGAAAATAAGTATGAATAATAAATTTGCTTTTGAGAAATATATTAGAAAATAATAAGAGTTGGATCATAGGGTTAAACACATAGTACTCTACCTTTGCATTATATGACCAAGGAATACAATCGTCATTTATAGCTTCTATCACAATAATAAAAATTATTATTCTACCTTCATTGATTGTATTAGACAAACCATTCACCACACGCAAGTCAATAAGACGTTCACCATTCTTGTTATACACTTCCATTGCAAGCCTTCCACAAACTTTGTTTATCGAACCCCGGAGAATCGAACCCCGGTCAGTATCGTTGGAGGGTACCCACTACACACTAGATCGTATGTTTTAGTTGGACTATAAAGTAAGGTTGGCATGGTTAATCTAGCCCTATAACTTCACTACTATTAGATGATTGACCTACAAGATCGAACCCCAGTCAATACCCATAAAGTTAGTCGATTCTAAGGCTACTATGTGTTTTAGTTAGACTATAATCTACGAGAAATCATGAAAATGTACATCCAGGGAATCGAAACCCGGTCAGTACCATGGGAAGGTACTATGATACCGCTACACTACATTGCACTTCCTAGTGGGAACTGTGTTTTAGTTAGACCATCAAGTTAGCCAATTCTATGGCTCGGTCAATCTAGCCCTATAAGGCCCATAAGTCTAAGCCTCTTCACTACTATTATCTCTTGATTGCATCTAAGAAATTAGACAATTGATCTACAAGAAAGCTTAAAAAAAAATGTACATTCAAAGATTGAATCCATGATTAGTACCGTGGGAGAGTCTATGATGTTGGGATTTATGCCCTAAAGCCTCGTAATTAATTATTTAGTTTATAACAATATTTTTTATTATTTTATTTATAATTTAATTGTAATGACCCTAAATTTCCACATACTCAGAGCCACTAGTAACGTCTCATGCTCATCTATAATACGGAAATATAACTCTTACATGAACATAATTGATAACGAAAATTTCAAAAAACGTTTAAAACAACTTCTTCTCTAGAAAACACAGCCATGGTCTTACGTGTTTAAATATGAAATACTGAAATTTAGAGAAAACAAAAATAAATACAAAATAATTTAAAACAATGAAATGCAAAACAACCTATTCTAACTTAAGACTAGAAATTTAAATATGAGTCTACCCTATGCACGTGCCACAGTCTCTTCTCACGATGCCGCCGTCCTCCGTACAAGTGCGCCTTGCCTTTACCTAAAAAATGATGTGGCACACGGCCTGAGTATTTCAAAGAATACTCAGTAAGTGGCCCCACTATAGGGAGCCATGCAAATGCAAACACATGCAATCATGATTTAGGGACTTATCTTTAATCATCTTAGGGGTGGCCTCCAGTCTCGGACAAATTGGATGTGTAGTACTTCCCTACACACGACTCACACGTGCGAGTGTGAATCCCCAGGGCGCTCGCACAGTCCCTGGACCCTGTAGCGACGTCCAGAGGTCAGCGGAACCCCATAGTGTCATGCACCTCATGAACACCCTCGTCTGTGTGCTTTCGCACCTGTGCGCATACGCACTCATCATACGGTGTGCGTCCGCACTCATCATCTCTAGGGGAAGTAGCCCTATGCTTATGAACATACAATATGCATGAGGTCCCTCTAAATCCATCATAATGTCTCTTCTGATACAACCCTCTAGTCTCATCTCTTTGTTACTCTAGGTAACACATACTCGTGGATATTTATATTAATATCATTTTCACGCTCTTAGGGTTGTGTCGTATGTCGATCTAACGACATGATGCAATATGGCACTCATCATCATATAGCATGCTCAATATGGAAAACATCATCATATTAAGGTAAACGTCACGCAATTATCATACTCATCATATTGCCACAAAGTGCATCAAACATATCAAGTACGACATTCATCAAAATATATATATACTGAGCACATCATCAGGTATCATAACCCACACATCATCATAACTCATATACCACATCGTACGACATAGTTCTTACAACATCGTAACTCATACAATTTTTAGCCTATCCTATAGTAAGGCCACTTACCTAGTTGGCCTTAGCCGAAGATTCCCTAATTTAATTAACGTAAGCTCCCGTTCCTTGAGAGCTGCTCCAAAGGTTGCTAGAGTTCGCTTCATATCGAACCGTTCGTCACCTTTCATTAGTATTTCACATTTTAATTAATAATCCAACTAACAATGTGAAATATAGCTCTAAACCGGTCTCAGTAAAAATCAAAATCCACGTTTTCATTGTTTCTAAATTTTGGTTGGATAGTAAAACTTAAATTGAAAATATGTCAATATTATTTCATGCTCCAATCATTCAATCCAACTATGGTTTGTTATAATATTATATTAATAATTTCTCACGTCTTCCATTTTCTTCTCCCTGTTGTACCACTTTATTTCTATTCTCTCTTTCTTTTTCTTTTTTTTTTTCATATAAATGACTACAATTATAAAACAATATTCAATCAATTCTGTTTTCTTCTCCTCCACCGTATGACTATCAATTAACAGAAACCATTTTCAATATATTTTTTTTCTTCTCTTTCCTAAAAGCTATTATCATTAACAGAAACATTTTGAATCTATTCTGTTTTCTTCTCTTCCCTTTTTCAATCTATTACGTTTTCTTCTCTTTCCTAAAACTACTATTATTAACAATTTTCAATCTAGTCTGTTTTCTTCTCTTTCCTAGATATGATGAGATGAAATTGACAGAGCCATTTTCCATCAATTTTGATTTTCTATCACATATCAAAAAATCTAAATAATTGAAAAAAAGATCTAAGATAACTTTTCTATCTCTATCAAAAAGACAAAAGAAAAGGAGATCTAACCTACCGATAACTTTTCTATCTCTTTCCATTCGTATTAAATCTGCTTGAAGTGAAGGCCGTCTCCAATTCTTCTCTCCCAAAATCTGTGATCTTTCCTTTCTTTTTCCTCATATTTTTCTCTTCCCAAGATCTGCCGTTTTTTTGTTTCTGTTTCTGTTTTTTTTCTTCAGTTGGAGGAGGGGTTGGGGAGATATTTGGGGAAGGTGGAGAGAGAGTCCATAATTTACTTTATTATTATTATTATTATTATTATTATTTCTTTCTTTTTCTCTTTTTTTTTTTTTCTTTTGGGGTCGTTACATTAATTGTTATCCATGGTATGAAAATCCAAGGTTATTAATGTACTTGAACAGCATGTGTTTGACATACAAGAGCATCATGTTCAAGTAATAACCTAAAGAGTCTATAGTACATGGATAAGGTTGGATGCCTTATCCTGGTAACACTATTAGTACGACCCACTTTGTAATCGTTACAAATGATTTGATCCAAATCATTCATGTGGAGACATGTAAGTGGGGGTATCTATACAATGAGTTTGTATAAGACTAGACTAAGAAATATTTAATCTCTCTTTATAAATCCATTAATTGAGAAGATTAATATTTCACATGATGATCAAATGCAACTCGATCTTAATCCTGAGTGAGTTATGAGCTCCTGCTATGAGGACTTGTCCTTTCATTTACATGGGTGAGAATGACTCTTTTAGTCGATTCAATATGCCTACCATTTTGGGGACTTCACCAAATAGGGAGTTGGGAACATAATATCATGAGATGGAATTCATTCCTTTGCATATAAGGAAAGTAGGTGAGTTGTTCTCTTAAGTACTAATTTCGGGACTTGAACAATGGGGTCCCACCCTCTCATTGGCTCGAGAGGGACTTGGTTTATGATTGGATCATGGGACTTGAACAATGGGGTCCCACCCTCTCATTGGCTCGAGAGGGACTTGGTTTATGATTGGATCATTAACAAATTGTTCATTAGATAATCAGTGGTACTTAAGGTGAAAGATGTAATTACAGGGGTAAAACGCACTTTTGACCCAGCTATAATTATGAACAACCCGTGAAGAATCGACTTGCTTGAAATGGTTATATCAATGGACATAACTTGTCCTACAGTGCATAAGAGTGGAACTCTAGGTCTACAGTGGAGTGACCTATAGTTAATGAATAGAGATTGGTTAAATAAATAGTTTAATTAATTAATTTTGTATTATTGGAGATTACAATCGATAGGTTCTTAAAGTTCCGTAGTTAGCCCCCTAGCTCATAGTAAGCTTAAAGGTTCAACTTATTTGAAAAAAAATTTGAAGTGTTCAAATTGACATTTAATATATTAGATATATCAAATATAAAAGAAATATTTAATCTCTCTTTATAAATCCATTAATTGAGAAGATTAATATTTCACATGATGATCAAATGCAACTCGATCTTAATCCTGAGTGAGTTATGAGCTCATGCTATGAGGGCTTGTCCTTTCATTTACATGGGTGAGAATGACTCTTTTAGTCGATTCAATATGCCTACCATTTTGGGGACTTCACCAAATAGGGAGTTGGGAACATAATATCATGAGATGGAATTCACTCCTTTGCATATAAGGAAAGTAGGTGAGTTGTTCTCTTAAGTACTAATTTCGAGACTTGAACAATGGGGTCCCACCCTCTCATTGGCTCGAGAGGGACTTGGTTTATGATTGGATCATAAACAAATTGTTCATTAGAGAATCAGTGGTACTTAAGGTGAAGATGTAATTACAGGGGTAAAACGCACTTTTGACCCAGCTGTAATTATGAACAACTCGTGAAGAATCGACTTGCTTGAAATGGTTATATCAATGGACATAACTTGTCCTACAGTGCATAAGAGTGCAACTCTAGGTCTACAGTGGAGTGACCTATAGTTAATGAATAGAGATTGGTTAAATAAATAGTTTAATTAATTAATTTTGTATTATTGGAGATTACAATCGATAGGTTCTTAAAGTTCCGTAGTTAGCCCCCTAGCTCATAGTAAGCTTAAAGGTTCAACTTATTTGAAAGAAAATTTGAAGTGTTCAAATTGACATTTAAAAATAATATTAATTTGAAATGTCAAATTAATATTTAATATATGAGATATATTAAATAAATAAAGAGGTTGAGCAAGGGGATTTTCTTTCAAGAGTCTCTCACAAGCGTTTTTAGCTAATGTGGAGGAGTGAGCAAGCCTATTTTTTTCTAGGCGAACCTTAAACCTGTGTGTTGTTAGGTCAACACTCTAACCACTTGAGCTATTCAACTTGATTGTTGATAGGTTGGCTCCTCCGCAATGATATACACTGATGGCTTCAACTAGGCTCTGATACCACTTGTTGGATTTCAATAATCGGCTAGGGAAATCCTTTTCTTTTCGGTGAGAGGAAATCGTCGACGGGAGGTGGTTGGAAGAAAAATAAAATGCGTAAAATAACAAAGAGAGAGAATGGCTGAAATTTTGTCTGCTCTCGAAATCAGGTTATTTGATATTTTGAACAGATTTCCTATTTAAATATAAATTATCCTAAAAATTGGTGGAGAGTGGCCAACTAAATCTGTGCCACTCCCTACAAAATTGCCGTCTAAAATTTTGGTGATCCATTGGACGTGTTTGTCAGATGGTCAAACGTAGGTATTCGGAAATCATGTGAATCTAAATAAAGAAAAACTGAAAAACTCATGTTTTATCTAACAAAGCCAACGTGATTAGCTATCAAGTGATCCTTTTGAAGACACGACAGATGCCTTATATAGTTTAGAGTTGTCAATCTTCCACATCATAAGAGAGTTGGAACCACATGTTCTTGAGATCCCAATTGATTAGAGTATAAATGAGAAGGCGTCAAGGATTAGGACAAGGCAATATAGTATATGAAGTTGAAACACTCAAATATTTAAGCGAATAAAAAGAATATTTTTAAATTTTTAATCGTGTGGAGAAGAAAAAAAACTAATAAAAAAAAACTAATAAAAAAAATTAAAAAAATTAAAATAGAAAAATAAGCTTTATAGTTGGATAATTGAAAAAACAATTCTAAAGAATAGCAAAGATAGTTTCTTTAACCTTGAAAATTTGAGAGAGCCTTGATTTTATCAAATTTCAAGATAAATGGTAACCTAAAAGCTACAACTCACAAAGAACATCGTAGGAAACTCAACCTTGTCCCTAATCTATCTCTAAAACGGATGTGTAGGTGCTATGATGGAATTGCATGCTTTGATTGAGCAAATTTGTAACAAACATAGCACATTCTCGAGCTCTAAAATTAAGATTCTGCCTACATTTTTAATCCACTTTCGTAACTTTATAATTCATATTAAATTTTAATTTTTTGAGCGGTATAGTTAGGTGTTCTCCACTTCACTGCTTTGGGCAATTTGGATAACAAGTTCAAAGTTTCAAGAACGAACCAACAATTTTTTCGAATAAGAACCTAAAATTTTCCGCCATTGTGCACTTCATAGAATTGAAATGAAATCATTGCTGCTGCAGCTTGTCTTGCCAAACTATATGGTTAAGAAGGATGCTGGAAAAGCTCGATCATATTCCAATTGGAGCTACAGTGGTGTACTGTGATAATTGTTCCACTATTAAGCTGACTGAAAATTCAGTTTTCCACGATCAAAGCAAACACATTGATGATCGTTTCCACTTCCTCCGTGAATTAAGTAAAGGTGGAACTGTGATGTTACAACATTGTCAAAATAAAGAGCATATGTTTGATATCATGACAAAACCTTTGACTCGAGTTTTGTTTGAGATGCTGCGAGTGTTGCTTGGTGTCTGTCAAGATCCTAAAGTTTGATCTAAACACTGCATTTTAGTTGGTATTTTTATGTTTTAGTTTCTTAATATTAGATCATTGATACTATCTTATACCAGATTGTAAATATGATCTTAGGCCAGATCCTTTGTTTTGGCATGATATTCTGGTCTCTGTTAGAATTTTATTTTTATCTTTGGTTAAACATTGTACTGTCTATAAATATAGTCATTCACCATAGAATAAAATACTAGTTTCCTTCCTTCGGCAAACTTATCTTTATTAAATTTATCACGGCTATCGTAAGCAATTTAACTGGGTGTGTATTTATTAATCTACACACGGTCAACACGTGTGAGTATGGACCCACCATTCGGTTTGCACACCTCTTGGGCGTCTTTCTTGTTGGGTGAGCATTCCTTAGGAGTTGTTGATGTCGGACACCCATTAGGAATAGCAACCATTGTAGCATTCTAATAAATATAATGATTGTTTCCGTGCCTCGTAGTGTACGCGTCTGTACCATCATAAAAGAAGCAAGGGGTATCCGTGACTTTATATTATATTCGTGGCTTTCATTACATGTATAATAACCCCTCTAACATTTTTCTTTATATTATATCATTTTATCATAATTTTCCATGCATTTATCGGAGTTATGCATTATCATGTCTTCTAACATATCATAAACTTATCATGTCTTCTAACGTATCATATCATATCATATATCATAACATTCAAAAATCACATCACGAGCAGGTCGTCAAGCATAGAATATCTTAACACATCATATTGTAAACAAATCATTTGATCACGTATAACATAACATTCACATATCATATCGTACACATCATTTCATTATCATCCAAATATATGTGTATACGGCACATGCGAAGCCACGACCACATGTCATCATACAACATACAATTTATAACCAAATCAATAGAAGTGTCACCTACTAGGTTGGCTTTAACCGACATTTCCCTAATATTCAAGTACGTTTGCTTTTCATCCCTTGAAATTTCTCAAAGTATTGTCGATTGTAATTTTCTATTAAAACGTTCATCTTGTTTCGTTAGTAACAAAAATAATTTAACTTGAATCGTGAAATTGAACCTTATATTTACCTTAGTTATCTTAAGCAAGGGCAATTTTAGCTTGAAGATGGTCGGAACGATGAAAATTGAGCAAAATTCCCTCTACCGAGCTGAGGGATTGATTTCTTAGTCGCAAAGCCAAGCAAAAGTCGAGCAAGCTAACTGAGCCGCGTAAGCTGAAGGAAGCTTGATAGTACCTTAATATGCATAATTGAGTTGACAAAATTTGAGGGAAAAAAAAAAAGGAAGAAAAAGGTAAGTATATATATATATATATAACTCTATGATTATTTTATTATGGCCTATGCCATTTTCATAGTTAAGAGACAGTAACACCTCCATACATAGAGAGAGAGGGGGCTTAGTGTAAACACGGAGAGTAGTCTAATGCTTGTTGAACTCCTTGAGGACATCTTCAAATGATGATAGTTGGGGCATCGTAGGGTTAAACACATAGTACTCCACCTTTGCAATATATGACCAAGGAATACCATCATCATTTATAGCTTCTATCACAATAATAAAAATTCTTATTCTACCTCCATTGATCGTATAAGACAGACCATTCACTACACGCAAGTAAATGAGACGTCCGCCATTCCTTTTATACACTTCCACTGCAAACCTTCCAACCTTTTGCAGTTCTTCTTCATTGACATTCTTAATTAGAACTATATAGGAAGGAAACACTTCTCCACACCTCATTCGGGAACATCTTTGATACATAGTTTCATTGAACTTACTTCGTTCATGAATAAGTGGAGTTCAATATTTTTAGCTGTGGCTGAACGCTGTTCAAATTGATATAGCCGACTCTTACAACAAAGAATAATTGAGCATTCCTCCATTAGGAGATAACTTTGTATCAAATTCATTGGTTTGGATAATGGTTGCATTGTTTTAGTCTAACAATTAATATTGATGTATTACTAGTAGAACAAATATTTGTTAGGTATATTTTTTAGTTTTAGTAATAAATTACACATTAATAGTTTGATATAATTAAGTTACTTAAATTTGTGAGTAGAAGTTTAGATTGAGATTGGTTGAACATGTAATCTTAAAATAGTAATAAATTACACATTAATAGTTTGATACAATTAAGGTTACTTAAATTTGTGAGTAGAAGTTTAGAATGAACTCGGTTGAGCAGGTAATCTTAAAGTATATCTAAAACTAAATATGATTTCCTTTTCTATACATTCATAACAACAAAATGTGCACGGTGGGAAGTATGGTGTGTTTTAAGTGGACGGTAAAGTTAGCCAATTCGTTGGCTTGGTTGATCTAGCCCTATGCCCATAACTCAATTGACCTATAAGTAAGCTTGAAAAATGCACATCCGGGAAATCAAACCCTGGTCAATACCGTGGGAGGGTACCAAGCAGGGCCCATAAAGTAAGTTTGGCATGGATAATCTAGCCCTATCAGGCCCATAAGACTAAGCTTGAAAAATGCACATCCGAGGAACCAAACCCCGGTTAGTACCATGGGAGGGTAATATGATACCACTACACTAGATGTGCACATCCAAGTGGGAAGTACGGTGTGTTTTAGTTCAACAATAAAGTTAACAATAAAGTTAGCCAATTCTATGCCCATAAAGGTCTAAGCCTCTTCATTACTATTATAGGAGGGTAAGTCACCCATTAGGGGTTCTTCTTAGTGCACTTAAGACAATTGACCTACAAGTAAGTTTGAAAAACGCACATGTAGAGAATTAAACCCCAGTTAGTATTATGGGAGGGTACTATGATACCACTACACTAATTGTGCGCCGTTGACTTTTCACTTTTCATTAGCTTTTTATAAATTAAAAACTAAAGATATTGCCCTAAAATTAAATAAAAGAATCAATAGTTTTTGAATGAAGGCAGTCTCCTGCTGGCTACCGGGTTTAAACCCATGCACACTTATGTGTAGAAGATCTCAAGTCTTTCCCTTAACCTCTTGGGCAAACCAACTAATTTTCTTCATTAAAATTAAATTTAGCTAAACTAAAATTTAAATTAGTTAAATAAACATTGAAAATAAATATAAATACTAAATTTGCTTTCTTAGAAATATATTAGTTTTGATGAGGGTTCATACATCATAATAACATGTTAAGATTATTTTAATTTTTATTTTTTAAAAATAATTTATTCTTTTAAAGTAAGTCAAAGAGTATTTGATACGCTTCAAGAGGTCTCTGAGAGTCCTTAAAATCATATCAAGGTTTTGTAACATGATGAACAATATCCCAAAAATGGTTCAACAGTGATTTCTATTTTTTCTATTTTTTCTTTTTTTGTATCTTTACTAATGATATGTTTCAAAATCATCAAAATTACAATAAGAGTCCAAAACGAGAGGCTAGTGTTTTGCGTTCTGAATTCTATTTTCAGTTGCTTCCTCATAACTTATAAAGTTTAAAAGAGTAAGAGCACATTGACATGATGCATATATGACAACTAAAGATTTATATTATTGTTGTTGACTCTTGTCTTTTTACCCTAGATATATATGTTATGCAATGCCATTAGGGGATGTGTTAGAGGGTCTACATACTACTATTTAATAGTGAACCTACTTCAATTGATAAGAGTCTACATAGTATTTTAGTAGTTCGCAAGAGAGAAGGTTGCTCGACTATTAGAGAGGTAAATCTTGCTAGATTCACATGTAAAACTTGCTAGCGAATATTCAAGTAGAAATTTATTAAGATGGCAGATTTAAGTAAAATTACGATAAAGTGAACATAAACATATTTCAGTACTAGCAGAGGGTACTATGATATCACTACACTAATGTGCACATGTAGGAGGGAAGTACTGTGTGTTTTAGGTTGACCATAAAGTACTGTATGTTTTAGTTGGACCATAAAGTAAGCCAAGCCAATTCAGGCCCATAAATGTGAACATCCAGGTGGGAAGTAGTGTGACTGAGCGGCTATAAGTCCAATCATTCTTCACACTTGTTAGTGAGATCTAGCTATCATGGCTATTATTAGTGAGATCTAGCCATCAGGGCTACAAGTCTAAGCATTCTTCACTATTATTAGCGAGATCTAGCCATCAGGGCTATAAGTCTAAGCATTCTTCTTCAGCTATAAGTCTAAGCATTCTTCTTCAGCTATAAGTCTAAGCATTCTTCACTTTTATTAGTGAGATCTAGCCATCAGGGCTTCTTCACTATTATTATGGAGATCTAGCCATCAAGGCGTCTTCACTATTATTACGGAGATCTAGCCTCACTATTATTATGGAGATCTAGCCATCAGGGCGTCTTCACTATTGTTATGGAGATCTAGCCATATCTAGCCATCAGGGCTTCTTCACTATTATTACGTAGATATAGCCATCAGGGCTATAAGTCAAAGTCTTAGTCTTCTTCATTAGTATTACGGAGATGTAGCGATCAGGGCTATCTATGATACCACTACACTAGATCTGCACATCTGTATCTTTTAGTTAGGCTACACTAGATGTGCACATCTGTGTCTTTTAGTTAAACTATAAAGTTAGCTTAGTTAGACTATAAAGTTAGTCATATGTAGCGATCAGGGCTATCTATGATACCACTACACTAGATGTGCACATCTATGTGTCTTTTAGTTAGACTATAAAGTTAGCCAATTCTATGGCTTGGTCAAACTATGTGTACATCTGTCTTTTAGACAGACTATAAAGTTAGCCACTACACTAGATGTGCACATCTACGTGTCTTTTAGTTAGACTATAAAGTTAGCCAATTCTATGGCTTGGCCAAACTAGCCCGCCTCTTCACTACTATTAGAGGAGAGTAAGACACCCATTACGGGTTCTTCTAGGTGCACTTTTCCACTAATTTCTGACCTCTCTATTTCATGGTCAAACTAGCCCACCTCTTCACTACTATTAGAGGAGAGTAAGACACCCATTACGGGTTCTTCTAGGTGCACTTTTCCACTAATTTCTGACCTCTCTATTTCATTACAAGATTGACCTACAAGTAAGCTTGAAAAACAAACTAACTAGCCCGCCTCTTCACTACTATTAGAGGAGAGTAAGACACCCATTACGAGTTCTTCTAGGTGCACTTTTCCACTAATTTCTAACCTCTCTATTTCATTACAAGATTATACCTACAAGTAAGCTTGAAAAATGCACTTCCCAAGAATTAAACCTCAATCAGTACCGTGGGAGGGTACTATGATACCACTACACTAGATGCACCATAAATTTAGCCAAACTATTATACGAGAGTAAGACACCCCCATTATAGGAGAGTAAGACACCCCCATTATAGGAGAGTAAGACACCCCCATTAGGGGTTCTCTTCTCCTAGGTGCACTTTCCACTAATTTCTAATCTCTTTATTTCATAAAATGCACATCCGAGGAATTGAACTCCGATCAGTATCGTCGGAGGGTACTATGATACCACTATACTAGATGTACACATCCTGAAGGAAAGTATTGTCTTTGAGTTGAACCACACTAATTTCTAATCTCTTTATTTCATAAAAGTCATTAGAAGATTGACCTACAAGTAAGCTTGAAAAAGGCATATCGGGAAATCAAACCCCAATCAATATCGTGGGAGGGAACTATGATACCACTACACTAAATGTGCACATCTTGAAGGGAAGTACTGTGTCTTTTAGTTGGACCATAAAGTTATTGTATGGCGGAGGGTACTATGTCTTTTAGTTGGACCATAAAGTTATTGTATGGGACCATAAAGTTATTGTATGGCGGAGGGTACTATGTCTTTTAGTTGGACCATAAAGTTATTGTATGGCGGAGGGTACTTATTGTATGGCGGAGGGTACTATGTCTTTTAGTTGGACCATAAAGTTATTGTATGGCGGAGGGTACTGTCTTTTTGGCTACCTCTACACTACTATTACAGGAGAGTAACATACCCATCGGGGAAGATTGACCTAGAGAATCGAACCCCGATTAGTACCGTGGGAGGGTACTATGATACCACTACACTAGATGTGCACATCCTAGAGGGGAGTACTGTGTCTTTTAGTTGAACCATAAAGTTATTGTATGGCGGAGGGTACTATGTCTTTTAGTTGGACCATAAAGTTATTGTATGGCGGAGGGTACTATGTCTTTTTGGCTACCTCTTCACTACTATTACAGGAGAGTAACATACCCATCGGGGAAGATTGACCTAGAGAATCGAACCCCGATTAGTACCGTGGGAGGGTACTATGATACCACTACACTAGATGTGCACATCCTAGAGGGGAGTACTGTGTCTTTTAGTTGAACCATAAAGTTATTGTATGGCGGAGGGTACTATGTCTTTTAGTTGGACCATAAAGTTATTGTATGGCGGAGGGTACTATGTCTTTTTGGCTACCTCTTCACTACTATTACAGGAGAGTAACATACCCATCGGGGAAGATTGACCTAGAGAATCGAACCCCGATTAGTACCGTGGGAGGGTACTATGATACCACTACACTAGATGTGCACATCCTAGAGGGGAGTACTGTGTCTTTTAGTTGAACCATAAAGTTAGCCAATTCTATGGCTTGGTCAATCTAACCCGCCTCTTTACTACTATTAAGACACCCATTAGGGGTTTCTTCTAGGTGCACTTCTCTACTAATTTCTAATCTATTTATTTCATCTAAGTCATTAGAAGATTGACCAACAAGTAAGCTTGAAAAATGCACATCTAAGGAAACGAACCCGATCAACACCGTGGGAGGGTACTATGATAGCACTACACTAGTTGTGTCATACAAGTAAGAAGTAGTGTGTGTTTTAGTTATACCATAAAGTTAGCAATTCTATGTCTTGGTTAATCTAGCTCATAAATCTAAGTCTCTTCCCAACTATCCCATTAGGGATTCTTCTAGGTGCACTCTTTATTTCATCTAAGTTATTAGACATTTGACCTACAAATAAGTTTGAAAAATTAACATCTAGGGAATCGAACCCCAATCAGTATCGTGGAAGGGTACTAGTATGACTAGATGTGCACATCCAAATGGGAAGTCACCCATTAAGGTTTCTTAGGGATTCTTCTAGGTGCACTTAGTCACATATTTCTAATATCTTTATTTCATAAAAGTCATTAAACAACATAAAAATATTAGTAGATGATGCTAATTCATAAAAGTCATTAGACAACATAAAAATATTAGTAGATTATGCCAATCACTTCTATATTATATCTACAAGGCTGGCTATGGAGTTCAAATCCATGCGCACTCATGTACCCAAGATCTTAAGTCTTCCCCCTTAACCTCTCTCGTTTTTTTTTATTAAAATTAAATTTAGCTAAACTAAATTTAAATTAAGTAAATGAATATTGAAAATAAGTATGAATACTAGAGAAATATATTTGATAAGAGTTGGGCATCATAGGTTAAACACATAGTACTCTACCTTTGCAATATATGACCAAGGAATACCATCGTCATTTATAGCTTCTATCACAATAATAAAAATTCTTATTCTACCTCCATTGATTGTATAAGACAAACCATTCACCACATGCAAGTAAATGAGACGTTCACCATTCTTGTTATACACTTCCACCACAAACCTTCCAACTTTTTGCAATTCTTCTTCATTGACATTCTTAATTAGAACTAGATTATAAGGAAACACTTCTCCACACCTCATTTTGGAACACCTTTGGCACATAATTTCAACAAACTTACTTTGTTCATGAATAGTTGGCGTTCGATATTTATAGTTGTGGTTGAGCGCTACTCAAATTGATATCCACGTTTAAGGACTTCTGCGACTCTGATTTTGAATCTAATTGCTCTGATTGAAGTTGAGACTCCTGGCAAAGTATAAATGACTCTATCATGATGATATGAATGTTATTCAAAAAAATTTCCAATTTTTATTTTTTGGAGAGCATGTTCACGTGGTTGAATTATCCTGTATGCTCATAATTTATTTGTTAGATTTTATAGTATGACCTAGAATAATATTTGCATGTTTAGTGAGCCTTAGCCTTTGCCTTACTATATATATATATATTTTATCTTTGAAACAATGTAGTCGATTATGATCATATGGGCTTGCTAGTACTATGTATGGACCATTAGATTTCAACATATGATTATGAATTTATCTTGAATAATGAGGGTCTACTAAGTATAGAGGAATACGAAGATTTCAACATATGATTATGAATTTATCTTGAATAATGAGGGTCTACTAAGTATAGAGGAATACGACTAACCTATTTAATGATTATGAATTTATCTTGAATAATGAGGGTCTACTAAGTATAGAGGAATACGACTAACCTATTTAAGGTCCGTGGTATATTAGAGAGTGCTACTAAGGAAGCGTCAATTGTGTTTATAAGTAGAGATGTATGCAACCTAGATAGAACACATCACCTTGATAAGGTTGAATAAGAAATAAGATTTGATGAGATTTCTACGAGTAGGTTTTAAATAAGAGCATTTTTGTATCCATAGCTTCTTTGTGATTCAAATGAGAGCGAGGTTAAGCAGACTCATTGTTGTGTGTTATTTTTCGAGATTATCGTGGAGTTTCAAGATTTATTATTGACATGGACATGTAGAGTATTTTAACTTTTATTTTTTGAAAATAATTTATGCACTTAAACTAAGTTGATTGTATTAGTTAAAATCTACGAAAAGTTACATATTTGAATGCTGTTTTTTTCGACTTAATTCAAACAAACATTAAAACTACTAACACATCAATTTTTTCGTGGGCTGTTACTCTAGATGCACTCCATTAATTTAATTTTGATAGAATTTATAATTATTTAACTAATAAATGTTAAATACAGTTGGTGAAATGATATTAAATGATAAAAGTGGTTGTCAAAAAAGTACTTTTAAGTCGATTAAACTAAAATTTTAAAACTATGTCTTCTAACGTATCATATCATATCATATATCATAACATTCAAAAATCACATCACGAGCAGGTCGTCAAGCATATAATATCTTAACACATCATATTGTAAACATATCATTTGATCACGTATAACATAACATTCACATATCATATCGTACACATCATTTCATTATCATCCAAATATATGTGTATACGACACATGCGAAGCCTCGACCACATGTCATCATACAACATAAAATTTATAACCAAATCAATAGAAGTGTCACCTACTTGGTTGGCTTTAACCGACATTTCCCTAATATTCAAGTACGTTCGCTTTTTGTCCCTTGAAATTTCTCAAAGTATTGTCGATTGTAATTTTCTATTAAAACGTTCATTTTGTTACGTTAGTAACTAAAATTTCTTAACTCAATTTAACTTAAATCGTGAAATTGAACCTTATATTTACCTTAATTGTCTTAAACAAGGTCAATTTTAACTTGAAGATGATTGGAACAATGAAAATTTAGCAAAATTCCCTCTACCGAGCTGAGGGATTGATTACTTAGTCGCAAAGCCAAGCAAAAGTCGAGCGAGCTAACTGAACCGTACGCTGAAGGAAGCTTGGTAGTACCTTAATATGCATAATTGAGTTTGACAAAATTTGAGGAAAAAAAAAAGGAAAAAAAGAAAGGCAAGTATATATATATATATAGAACTATGTGATTATTTTATTGTGGCCTACCCCATTTTTGTAGTTAAGAGCCAGTAACACCTCCATACATAGAGAGGGGGGGCTTAGTGTAAGCACGGAGAGTAGTCTAATGCTTGTTGAACTCCTTGAGGACATCTTCAAATGATGATAGTACTCCACCTTTGTAATATATGACCAAGGAATGCCATCGTCAGTTATAGCTTCTACCACAATAATAAAAATTCTTATTCTACCTCTATTGATCGTATAAGACAGACCATTCACCACACGCAAGTAAATGCGACGTTCGCCATTCTTGTTATACACTTCCATTGCAAATCTTCCAACCTTTTGCAATTCTTCTTCATTGACATTCTTAATTGGAACTATATTTAAAACAAACACTTCTCCACACCTCATTCGATAACATCTTTGATACATAGTTTCATTGAACTTACTTTGTTCATGAATAAGTGGAGTTCAATATTTATAGCTGTGGTTGAACGCTGTTCAAATTGATATAGCCGAATCTTACAACAAAGAATAATTGAGCATTCCTCCATTAGAAGATAGTTTTGGATAATGGTTGCATTGTTTTAGTCAAACAATTAGTACTGATTTATTGCTAGTGGAACAAACATTTTGTAGGTATATTTTTTAGTTTTAGTAATAAATTACACATTAATAGTTTGATACAATTAAGGTTACTTAAATTTGTGAGTAGAAGTGTAGATTGAGCTTCATTGAACATGTAATCTTATTGTAGTAATAAATTACACATTAATTGTTTGATACAATTAAGGTTACTTAAATTTGTGAGTAGAAGTTTAGATTGAGCTCGATTGAACAGGTAATCTTAAAGTATATCTAAAACTAAATATGATTTCCTTTTTATACATTCATAACAACAAAATGTGCACGGTGGGAAGTACGTTGTGTTTTAATTGGACCATAAAGTTAGCCAATTCGTTGGCTTGGTTGATCTAGCGCTATGCCCATAACTCGATTGACATATAAGTAAGCTTGAAAAAGGCACATCCGGGAAATCAAACCTCGGTCAATACCATGGGAGGGTACCAAGCAGGGCCCATAAAGTAAGTTTGGCATGGATAATCTAGCCCTATGAGGCCCATAAGACTAAGCCTGAAAAATGCACATCCGAGGAATGAAACCCCAGTTAGTACCATGGGAGGGTAATATGATACCACTACACTAGATGTGCACATGAAGTGGGAAGTACGGTGTGCAATAAAGTTAGCCAATTCTATGCCCATAAAAGTCTAAGTCACCCATTAGGGGTTCTTCTTAGTGCACATTAGTTAGACGTTTTTAAATAAAGACCAGTCTCCACATACCAACACACATCTTTACTACTTATTTTATTCAAATTTGACTATGGGGTTCAAACCCATGCACACCTATGTGCAAAAGATCTTAAGTCTTCCCCACAACCGTCCTTCATGTAGATAGCCTCGAGCTCACTCTTCAAGATGTGCACCTGTTCTTCCTTGACACGTTCAACACCCACATGCATTATTTGTAGCATCTCCCACGTTGCCTTAGTCGAGTCCTTCTCAACCAATATGAGAAGGACGTCCTTCGAAACTACTTGGTTGATAGTAGCAAGAGTCATCTTATCCTTACATTCTTCAACATCACTATGCTCGATTACGTCCCACCATGAACTTTTTTGTGGATTGATGCTCTAGTTTGTGGAAGAAACTTTGAGGTAATTCAGATACTGGAAGTTCAAGAACGAAAGTCCTAAACGTCGACAACGAGGTAAGTAGCCACCTTGGACTTTTCTTAAGAAATACTTGTACAAATCACTTGGATTTCCATATAAACCCTAAAAACCCTAAAAAAAAAAACTATGAATTAAGGGTAAAAATGAAATAAAATCTCAAAGAACTGTGAGTTAAGGCCCTAAACAAATAAAATGGCTCGAGATTTAGGTAACGTCAAAATAACCCACTAGATGAACTCCGCTTCCTATGAAATATTTAATGCTAAGCATATTTCAGCATGTTGAGGTTGTATATGAAATTTTAGTGGTCAATGGATAAGGATAAGTAGGTAAACAAAGAAATGGTACACAATGACCATAATGCCCCTAAGGATATCTACCTACCGTTCATGACTTAGATGACCTCCAAATGCTATGAAACTCTGAAGTAGACCTTATTTTATGATTTTTCATGATGTGCTGAAGTTTGAAAGCCATTGGGACACGTTAAATAGCAAAACCAAGAATTAGGGTAAAATGACCAAAATGCCCCTAGGACTATTCATGATAATTCAAGGTCTATATGTACTCCAAATGATTTGCTACTTTTTAAAAGGTTTGTGCTGAAGGAAATGTAGATATGTTTGAGATTTTAAGTTGATTGGAGGAAGTTTGAAACTTAAACCTAGTTATGACCCAAGAAACGCCTGAAGGAAACACCTCAAGACTCAAGACCCTTCTAGAACACTCTAAGGATATCACTATGAATCTATGACTTTCTATAATAACTGATGCTAGTTATTATGATGGGTTCATATGATTAGGAATGCTTGTTACCACTTATGCCTCAAGGAATCAAGAATTTTAGAAACCTACAAGATTGAGAACTAAGAACAATACCATACAAGCTCTACAACTATCCAAGTAAAATGAATGCTAGGTACCACTCAAGAAGAAGGGGCTAAGGTCCTAAGACTCAGAAACTCAAGAATGATAGGTAATACTCTAATCATGTCCAAAGTGAGTCATGACCTCCGACCATGCAGTGCTTTCAGAGGCCCAAGTTTCCTCTTCTAGATGGGATGCTCTACACCATGTTTCCTTTGCAGGATGTCATGTTTGGCCTCATTTCCCTCGCCTAGATGAGATGTCCTGCACCATGTTATGGGTACCCAAAAATTTTCAGGATGCCATGTTCATGTATGCACCGACCATAAGATGCGGGCACATACATGAACATGGCATCCTGATCGTATCGAAGGGCAATCCCTAAGATGCAGGTTCAGACTACGTCGCTTGGAATGCATAAAGCCTTGGACATAGGTTAAGACTGTGTTGCTGTGAACACATGAAGCCTTGTGCACAGGTTGTCAGGTGCATGGCTAGTGCCGTAAATCCTAGGGGGAGTGTCTTGGGAAAAGAACCAATAACAGAACAAAAACCTAGAAAGTACCAAGAACTAGAGAAATATAAAGGACTAGAACATGGATCAAGACATTAGCTCTAAGGACAAGAACCAAAAATCATAGTACTAAGGCCCTTAAAGGATAGCCAAGGTTTCAGAATCCAACGACCAAGGTCCTCAGAATAGATCGTAATAAGAACCCCATGTCAAGAACAAGAACTAGGGGGCCTAAGTACTTACAACAAGAACAAGACACAAAAACAAGACAAGAAAGAGTGTGATACCCTAGCATATCAAGAACACGATTAAGAGCCTACAACTAGGTTGTTTACTGAGTCTTTGTACTCATTCCTTAATCTCCTTTTTTTTTTCAAATAATAAGGAGCTGGTCGAGGTCGATAGGGGATTCTGGAGCAAGTGCCATAGACAAGCCTCACCCGTTGTTCTCAACCCTTTTGTTTTAAAATGTTTTGTGTCCGTTCCTTTATTTTTTTTAACCTTATGCCGTACTTTAAATTACTAATGTGTGCACACTATTTTATTATAATATAAATTATGTTTTAAACTTTGATTGTTTTATTTTGAGAAAAATTTACCCGTCCTTTTTGGAGTCATCGAGACAGCCCGATCCTTACAAGTCTATCTCAGCTGCTGGTGTTGCTGGAGGTGGCGCAGTTGCTGGTACAACTTGAGGCGGCGCAGTTGCTTTCGTCCTAGTAACTAAACCTTCCTGAAGTAGGCTCTCTTCACCCCCACCTCTTCCTCTTCCTCTAATAGGTGGTTGTCGTCATTCTCTTCTACGTCCTCTAGGTGGCATGGTTCTAGACATGAAGATAACATCATATCGCACAATATTATAATCACACGTCATAGCAAGCATATAATTGCGATATTAAGTCAACTATAATGCTACAATCAATCACATAATTATGCCTCATTAACTTCAATTCTATATTACAATTAATACTAAGAAACAATCACACTAAGTGTCATTTAAAATATTTCTTTTTCTTATGCATGGTATACACATTGACGGTGATAGGGCATTAACGGTTGGACCATGGAACATGCCAAGCCTACATCATAGGCTAGTCTAAAGGATCTGTTACTTAGAGTTTTGATACCAATGGTAACGACCCTTGATTTCTAATTAATCTAAAGTTGCTATTGTATTCATATCATAAACATGTTATGCAAAAATACTTCACTTAAAACTTTATCATAAAAACATAGTTATGGACTTACATGTTTTCTAGAAGGTCTTTAAATATAGTAACAAAAATTGAAATAACATAAAGTAGAAATGCTTTATACTAACCTATATGCTACAAAATTAAGTGCATATTAACTTATTCTAACCTATAGTCTATGAAATTTAAATTGCAAACTAACCTATGCATGTGTCATGGTATTTTGAGTTGCCACTATCAGTCATACACAGGAGCCTTGCCCTTGCCTAGAAAAATAATGGTAGCACATGGCTTGAGTATTCTAAGGAAATACAATGGTGAAATGAGCACAACTACAGGCTCTGCGCAAGGACTTTAAGGCCCTTCATATAAAGGAAGGTGAGACTATTTCTGATTTCTTTTCTCATACTCCCACCATTGCCAACAAAATGCGTTTTCATGGTGAAAAAGATGAGTGATGTTAGCATTATTGAGAAAATCCTGCGCTCCATGACTTCAAAGTTTGATTACATAGCTTGCTGCAATAGAGAATCCAACGATTTGGACATCATGACCATTAATGAATTGCAAAGACATAATATGGAAGAGTAGACATTGAAGATCACTGTTGACAGCAATTGCTTCTCATGGAGGTGGCACAATTCGAGGTAGAGGACGAGGATATGGGAGACTAGGTTTTAACAAAAATCATGTTGAGTGTTTTAACTATCATGACCTTGGTCATTTTAAGTATGAATGTCCCAAGAAGAGTAAGGGAAAGGAATCACAAGCTCATGTACTGAAACTCCTATACCATTGCTTCTCATGTCATATGTTGTCATCTGTTGAAGAGATGGTAGAACAAAAGGAGGACTCAACATATTGTTTGTTTGAAATAGAAAGCCTTTAGAATGTTCTAACTTTTCAAAAGAAAGGTGGACAAAGAAACTGGGACAAATATTTTAGGTTTGAGAATTGATAGAGGTCGAGAGTTCACATCTACTGAGTTTATTGAGTTGTGCTCAAATCATGGAATACATCGACAATTCACTACAACTTGCAAACCACAGCAAAACGGAGTGGTAGAAAGAGAAAACCGCTCGGATGAGGAGGTTTATGTGGCACAACCTTCTACTTATGTGATCAAGGGAGATTTGGAGGATTGAAAAAGTACATCAGACAGAGGATTAGCAGAGATGTAGTTAGGTTTCACTAGCGGTGGACCTCCGGATTTGTAGATTCTGGACTCAAAGAAGAAGATGATGAATCACTCCTTTAGGAGTTGGAGAAATAGCTTCTTAAAGATAGCGACGACAATGATGGAAGTGATGCTGCGTCTGTGATTACGAGTTCGACTAGTGCTTGGTGTGAGACGATGTATAAGCAAATTAGTTTGACAGCGCCGCCAAATCAGAAGCCAGTTTCGTCTTCACCAACTACCTCTGCTTCATCTTCTTGTTCTTCGTTATGTCGTCCTATGTGGCTTCTCCGTCTTCCAATTCTTGAAAACAGTCTGTAATCGAGGTTGCAACGACCATTTCTAAGGGGAAATTGGAGGTTGTGGTGAGATTCTTTCACCGGTTGTTAAGATTTCGAATGCGAGAGGTAGTTCTATGTAGAGATTAGCAGAGTATATGGTTTTTGCTCTAAAATCGTGGATAAATCTAACGGAATTTTCGCCACCTATGGTGTAGATTTTTGGCAATGAACATTCGGTAGCGACTCAGTCGCTTTACGATGTTTCTGGTTGCTTTAAGCTTGCTTTCATTGCGATGAATCTTGCGATTCTTGAGGCGATAGAGGAAGATGATCGAAAACTACACGGTGTGGATTTTAATATCAGGAAGGGAGGTCAGCATATGAATCTAATCCCCCTTCTCTTAGGTCATCAGGAAGAGAAGGTTGTCATGAAATTGACGGCGGTTGTGGCGGACAATGGTGGAGATGAGAGGTTAAAAAAGGTCGGTGAGTCACAGAGTTAGCTGGCGAAAGAACACGACGTCGGGTTCAAATTCAACATGGTGAAACAGGAACTAGCGGAGATGATGTGCGAGTCACTCGGGTGCGATGGAGATGAATCACTAGTAGTGAATTTTGCTTTTAAGTTGTATCAGATGCTGGACTAGAGCATGTCAATAGAGAAAAGATTTGAGATGAGTGTGTGTCAGGTTATTCATTTTTGCTAAGTTCAGGAGCTGTTTCATGGTCCTCATAGAAGCAACTCGTAGTCACACTCTTCACTACTGAAGTTGAAATCATTGCTGCTGCAGCTTGTGCTTGCCAAACCATATGGTTAAGAAGGATGCTGGAAAAGCTCTATCATATCCCAATTGGAGCTACGATGGTGTACTGTGATAATAGTTCCACTATTAAGCTGACCGAAAATTCAGTCTTCCACGATCGAAGCAAACACATTAATGATCGTTTCCACTTCCCCCGTGATTTAGTAAAGGTGAAACTGTGATGTTACAACATTGTCATACTAAAGAGCAAGAGTTTGATATCATGACAAAACCTTTGACTCGAGTTGTGTTTGAGATGTTATACATGTTGCTTGGTGTCTATCAAGATCCTGAAGTTTGATCTAAAGAGTGCATCATTAGGAAGGAATGTTGAAAAAGATTTAGTTGCTATTTTTATGTTTTAGTTTCTTAATATTAGATTACTGATACGATCTTATGCCGATATCAGATCATAGATATGATCTTAGGTCAGATTCTATGTTTTGGTATGATATACTGGTTTCAGTCAGAATTTTATTTTTATCTTTGGTTAAACATGGTACTGGCGATAAATATAGTCATTCTTCACCTAATAAATTACTAAGTTTCCTTCCTTCTGCAAACTTATCTTCATTAAATTTATCACGGCTATCCTAAGCAATTTAACTGGGTGTGTATTTACTGTTCTACACACGGTCAACACATGTGAGTATGGACCCACCAGTCGGTTCGCACGCCTCTTAGGCCTCTTTCTTGTCGGGTGAGCATTCCTTAGGAGTTGTTAATGTCGGACACCTGTTAGGAATAGCAACCATTGTAGCATTATAATAAATATAATGATTGTTTCCTTGCCTCGTAGTGTACGCGTCTGTACCATCATAAAAGAAGAAGGGGTATCCATGGCTTTATATTATATCTATGGCTTTCATTACATGTATAACAACTCTACCATTTTTCTTTATATTATATCATTTTATCATAATTTCTCATGCATTTATCGAAGTTCTGCATTATCATGTCTTCAAACATATCATAAACTATCATGTCTTCTAACATATCATATCATATTATGTACATATTATATCACATCATATATCATAACATTCAAAAATCACATCACGAGCATGTCGTCAAGCATATAATATCTTAACACATCATATGGTAAACATATCATTTGATCACGTATAACATAACATTCACATATCATATCGTACACATCATATTGTAAACATATCATTTGATCACGTATAACATAACATTCACATATCATATCGTACACATCATTTTATTATCATCCAAATATATGAGTATACGACAACTGCGAAGCCACGACCACATGTCATCATAAAACATACAATTTATAACCAAATCAATAGAAGTGTCACCTACTTGGTTGGCCTTAACCGACATTTCCCTAATATTCAAGTACGTTTGCTTTTCGTCCCTTGAAATTTCTCCAAGTATTGTTGGTTGTCATTTTCTATTATAATGTTATCTTGTTTCGTTAGTAACTAAAATTCCTTAACTCAATCTAACTTGAATCGTGAAATTGAACCTTACATTTACCTTAATTTTCTTAAACAAGGTCAATTTTAACTTGAAGATGATCGGAACGATGAAAATTGAGCAAAATTCCCTCTATCGAGCACAATGAGGCACAATGAGGCGCTGATTACGGGTTGCTTGCAGGTTGCAGATTTCGGTTATTTTGTGTAGTGGATCTTGGCTTGCAGGTTGGTCGCGGTTGTAGATCTATTCACTTAGCCACAAGGTAAGTGTATGACACTAACACCTCCATACATAGAGAAGTATGTGATTATTTTGAGGTAAGGTAAGTGTATGACACTAACACCTTGATATGCATAATTGAGTTTGAACAAATGAAAAGGTAAGTGTATATATAAAATTATGTGATTATTTTATTGTGATCTATGCTATTTTAATAGTTAAGAGACACTAACACCTCCATAAATAGAGAGAGAGGGCTTAGTGTAAGCAGGGAGAGCAGTCTCATGCTTATTGAACTCCTTGAGGACATCTTCAAATAATGATAGTCGGGACATTATAGGATTAAACACATAGTACTCCACCTTTGCAATATATGACCAAGGAATACCATCTTCATTTATAGCTTCTATCACAATAATAAAAATTCTTATTCTACCTCTATTAATCGTATAAGACAGACCATTCACCACACGCAAGTATATGAGACGTTCACCATTCTTGTTATACACTTCTACAGCAAACCTTCCAACTTTTTGCAATTCTTCTTCATTGACATTCTTAATTGGAACTATATTTGAAGGAAACACTTCTCCACACCTCATTCCGGAACACCTTTGATACATAGTTTCATCAAACTTACTTTGTTCATGAATAAGTGGTGTTCAATATTTATAGCTGTGGCTGATGCTGTTCAAATTGATATAGCCGAATCTTACGACAAAGAATAATTGAGCATTCCTCCATTAGGAGATAGATTTATGAACGTTTAGGAAACCCAAAATCTCGACCTCGTTTACCGACGACGATGCGTGAAAAGGGCACAAAATGTACCTTAGGTTTATGTGCGGTCGTCGGGGATCTCTTTAGCTGTATAACTCGGTTATTTTGACGTCGTGTTGATCGTCTTGTGTCTCGATGAAAAAGTTCGGATTTCTCTCTCTCCCTCTATTTCTTTCCTTTCTCTTTTCTCTTATCTGCAGGTATTTTGGGTCGTGTGGTGATGGCTGGGCAATTTTGGCGTGCCGTGGAGCATGTTTTTGCATGGGGAAAACTTCGACGATCACCGAAAAACATTGACGGTACACTAGGAGCCAAATTGCAGGCGACACATTGACTACACACTGGCTACACACTGACTATCTAGGCCCGATTTTCAATACCTCGAATCACAGGTAGCCACGTATACTCCATGGTAAAAAGGACCGTACAATTTTCTTTTGTAAGATAAGAGACCGGAGGAATTTAAAATTTAAATATGCATTAAAAAATGGTCATAAAAATAGTTCAAGAAGGGACATAAAAATAGTTAAAAGGTAATATACTCAAAGCAAAGTCAAATAAAAACAGTTTTCTAAAAATACCATCAGTTTCAAAAAGTAATAAATAAAATGACAAGTAGGAAGATGGCTAGATCTAAAGAGTACCCTTGCAGCTGCCAGGCTCGGCTTGCTCCCACCGTCGCAGTGGTCTATACTCTATCTCAGAAAAAGAAGAATAACATGGGATAAGTATAAATCACTCAGCAAACAACCTACTTGTAGGACTCGTCAGACTTAATCTTATGAACAAAAACTTAGGTTATGTGTTCATAACTATTTTTAACGATCACCCATGGCTAAACACCTATACCAACTTGGTAAGTCACTGAATCACTCAGCAAACAACCTACTTGTAGGTCTCGTACGACTTAATCCTATGAACAAAAACTTAGGCTATGTGCTCATAACTATTTTTAACGATCACTCATGGCTAAACGGTTATACCAACTTGGTAAGTCATTGTTCAACTACTCTCAGTATACTTCTTTTAAGGAGTACTCAATCCCTCTTAGGTTCAAAACTTAAGGACTTTTTTTTCTTGGCTCTAGGTTTCATGTATATCTCGATCCTTCATCGATCTTGCATGAGGGGTGCCTCAAGTCACTATGATACATGAGAAGGGCCCTAAGGTAATACTCGTCGATATGCGAGAGATCCTTTCGTTCTAATGGTGGCCGTACTCCATACCTAAATTATCGATGTAAATATATTAATACTGATCCACATACTCAAATCTAATATGAAAAATGCATGAAATAATGCACCAAAAATAAAGATTTTCTAGCAACATAAACTTAAAGTTATATATGTATGTATACTTGTACATTTGTGTCAATTTTAAAATAAATTAATTGTGAAACTACTACTACACTATATTTTAAAAATGACATGCCTAAGAAATCATTAAAATACTTTTATTATTTTTCTCTCATATATCTCATGGTACAACAATTTGAGGTGTCTATAGCCTTGTGGTAGCTTTCAAAAATAATTTCTCCAATTTTAGATATAAACGGACAATTTTGGCCTTGATTCATCTTAGTTAGCCACTAAAAATCACTTTTAAATTGGCCAAATGGTCGAATAAATATAAGTAGAAGCGATATATAATTGCGACTTTGACAACAAAATTTATGTAATATACTCCATAAAAGGAATCGGTAATGGAAACAGGTATCTTTGAGAAACGATCATAAATTGAAGAGATTGACCTAACCATTCAATACCTGAATTCATGTTTCTTGTATACATCTAGTGGTGTGTCAACCAAATATTTATGTGGTACACTAAGCTCGCTTGTAGCTCGAAGTTTTCCTAGAAAGAATATATTTAATATATGACCAAGCTGAAATAAAAAAATGACCAAGCTGAAACCATTCAATACCTCGAAGTTTTCCCCCGGGGTGTCTTACACTAAGCTCGCTTAAGTCGGGGTCACCTCATTCCTAACCAAGCTGAAATCGACCTTATTAATTGCTGAAGTAAAATTTAGTTCATCTATTGTCGAGGAGGTACTTCTCTCATTGAAGAGTATTTAAATGTCCACAAAATAAATCCTTGAATTATTTATTAATTTGAGGCTAGCAAAATTAATATTATTATATTTAATGATTAAAATTTTAAGTTACACTATGATGGATGGAAATTTACCTTCGGAATGTCATGACTTGAAATATATATATGGAATTAATATTAATATTCTTAAAAATATATGAATTTAATATTAATATTCTTTAAAATATATGAATTTAATATTAATATTCTTTAAAATACCATCTGAATAAAAAATTTGAATAAAAGAACAATAATTTAGTTTATTACACTAGGTTCTCCGTCACGATCCATTGCTGGGCTACTCGATGCATTATCGTCTACAACAACTTTTTCATCATTATCGCTGGAATAACCTCCTCTACAACGTTCAATTGTATTACAACCTCTTTCATATGGATTTGCAGGAGTTAATTTACAAAGTTCAGGATGTTTTGGGCTACATCCAGGATTAAGGTTGCCTTTCAAAGGATCGTAACAAAGAGAACCACAATTAAAATAATCATGGTTCCTTTCAACATGATGATTATCGATAACAAAAACTAATACAAAAATAAATTTTAGAATGACTTGATCAAAATGGTGGAGATGCATTTATATATACACAATTAGTTATTTTTAGATTTTATTTTTATCCCTTCAAAATTCTAACTAACACTCCAAAAATTATTAGAAACAATACCATGAAGGAGTATAAAAATTCTAACTAACACTCTGAAAGAATATTAGATACAATAGCTTACTAAAAATGCTAACCTAGTCATTCTACAATGTTTTTCATACGTGATGACAGTTCATGTTATTAAAAGTCTAGAACTTTTTATCTCGCGGATTTTGGGCCTCGGGTCAAAGATGGGGCCGACCCAAATATGACGGATCCTTTATTCTTCACCCGATTACTTGCGCGATTCTCTTGCGACATTTCTCTCTCCTCTATTTGTCATTTTCAATGCCGATTTTTGTCCAGTTTTTGCCTCTTTGTTTGCCTTCCTTCCTTCCTTTCGGATAGTTTCGCGGCTTAAAAGTTCCTATAGTCACATATCAATGAACATTTAGGAAACCTAAAATCTCGACCTCGTTTACTGACGACGATGCGTATGAAAAGGGCACAAAATGTACCTTAGGTTGATGTGCGATCGTCGAGAATCTCTTTACCAGTATAACTCGGGTGTTTTGACGTCGATTTGATCATCTTGAATTTGTTATCATGATCACTTAATAACTCGACTTTTCTTATTTTCATTTTTTCCCCTTAACATATGTGATTCAAAATTTAAAAATATTCTTTTACTCACTTAGTCCTAATCCTTCACACCTTCTCATTTATATTCCCAATTTTTTTTTTTAACTACTTCACTTTTAATTTTATTAAGTTTAAGAAAAATGTAATAGCCCAAAAATAAATAAACAAATAAAAAAAAACATAGTTAAAATAATAATAATAATAATAATAATAAATTAATTATTATTATTATTATGATTATTAAAAAAAAAATCTTTCCCAACCTCTCAATCCACTGACCTCTCATCCCTTCCCACAATTATCTCACCCATCTTATGCCAATTGCCAAGAAAGAAAGAAACAGAACATCAGATTTGAGAAGAAGGCAAAATGGCTTGAGCATATGACAGATTTAGAGATTTTTGTCAGTTATAAGAAATTAATTTAGGTCAAATCTTCTTTCATATTTTACCAGATCTTGTAATAATCAGATCTCATATTCAATTAATTAGATTTTCGTTAGCATCGGAAGTTAGAGGAAATAAGGTTATTATCAATAAAATTTTAGTTGGCAGATCCATCCATCTGTAGCCAAATTAAAATTGACCAATAATATTTGTTTACAGAATGAAAATAAATATAGAGTTAGAGTAATATTTTATTTACAGATGTTTATAGAACTGAGAATCTATTTACAGGATGGGAATGAATATAATTACAAAGAGGGAGGAGGGAAAATTGAGTGAAGATTTGTTAAACAGAATTTAAAAATATAACAGGAGATATCGAGGGCATGAAACTCCATTAAATTCTGTCTAACGATAAATATCAGAATTTTAACAAGGTAAATTAGACAAATAATTGTATAGAGTTCAAACTTGAAACTGATGTCATGGGCTCACATAGGTTGACTTGGATTTCAAGGGACGGAATCAAACTTTCAGTAAGGATATATACGTGACGACTTAAGTTAGCCAGGTAAGTGGCCTTACTATCGGCATGGTTATATTTTATGTTGACACGTGCCCTATGGTTCTGTACGTGTCATATATATTGATATGTGTGAATTGTCTGTGAATCGATATGCTTCCTATATGTTATGTTATGTTATAATATGTGGTTTGTATGATAATAATTATGGTACGATGTGCTCAAGGATATGTTTGAGATAAGGTACGAGAAGGATGCACAAAACGAAATATAACGATAGGAGTAAGAAACGTTCATGAAACGTTAGAGTTAGGTTACATACTGGAGTGCTATGGATAGGAGAGATTGATAAAAGAATACGATGAGGTTATGGGTAGAAAGGTAGATTTGTGATAGATTGATAGAACGATAGCATTAGGGTACGTTCTTATGACGATATGACTAAGGTACGTCACGTAATGATATGTCTGTGATAGGTATAAGAACGTTAAGGCTATGGTAAGTTAGAGAACGATATGACTATGAAGTGTTTACGTTATGACTTGGTTATGATATGATACATTGTATTCTAGATTATTGTGCTTAAGTACGAAATCATGTGAACGTGAATGTATGTTATTTATGCTGCCTAGTTGATGTGATATGAATGCATGTGACGATGTGTGGCTTTTGTACGATTATGGCTTGTTGTATGAGTATTGAAATGTAACTGAATGAATTGTATGACATGAAATACGGTAAATTGCATGATACATAACCCCGCTAGGAATATGAATGATGTGTAACGAAATGAGAATGAGAATGGCATGTAAGCATGAAAACGTGACATGGGGTTATGTTCATTAAATGATGACTGTAGGACTAGTGGGACCTCATGCATATTGTGTGATCATGCATTTGGGGGGATACCTCTATCCCATCACGAGGGTACGGACGTGTACATCCAAATGGCAGGACAACAATCGTTATGCCCTACATAGCGCTGCCGTGACGATTTTAGTTTTAACGGGTCCCGGTGGGCCCCCAGAGCATGCCCACCGGCTAGGGACAGTGGCCCAGCGGTGTGCGAACTAGCTGGTGAGCCCATACTCACACGTATGGGCTGCGTGTAGAGTATATGGTACACGTCCACGATTATCGTTAGGATTGCACCATAGGGAAAACGAAACGAAACGAAACGAAATGAAACGAAACAAAATGAAAGATAGGTCCCATCATTTCATTGCATGTGATTGTTGCATTTAACCCCAATAGTGGGGTCACTTATTGAGTATTTCTTTAAATACTCAAGCCATATGCTACTACATTTTTCGGGTTAAGGCAAGGCATTTCTGTACGGCTGACGACGGCATCGCAACTCAAGATCATGGCACATGCATAGGATAGTGACATTTATATTCTTAGACTTAGGATAGAATAGGATGTTTTAAACTTAAACGCTTATTTATTTTATTTCGAATCTTTTGTTGTGTCGTTTTAAATATGTTTTCGAAACACGTAAGTCCATGGCTGTGTTTTAAGTTAAAGGTTAAGTTTTATGGAATTTAAATGAAGTCTTCCACATTCAATGTTTATAGTACGTATACAGTAGCGACCTAAATTAAGTAGAAAATTTTGGGTCGTTACAAAAAAACAACCACTTTTATCATTTAATATCACTTAAGCAACTGTATTTAACATTTATTAATTAAATAATTATAAATTCTACATAATTAATGGAGCGCACCAAAAAATTGATGTGTTAGTGGTTTTAATGTTTGTTTTAATTAAGCCGAAAAAAAAAAACAGCATTCAAACATGTAACTTTTCGTAGGTTTTAAGTGATACAACTGACTTAGTTTAAGATAATAAATTACTTTCAAAAAACAAAAGTTAAAATAATCTTAACATGTTACGATTTAGAAAATTAGTAAGACAAAAATTATCATTGAATGAACCTTCTCGGAAAGTAAATTTAGTATTGATACTAATATTCAATATTTATTTAATTAATTTAAATTTAGATCTTCTGCATAGAAGTGTGCCCATTAGCTGGTTTGCCCGAGAGGTTAAGGAGGAAGACTTAAAATCTTCCACACGAAAGTGCGCATGGGTTCGAACACCATAGCCAGCATTATGGGCTTCCCATGGTACTGAGGGGTTCGATTCTAGGGATGTGCATTTTTCAAGCTTACTTGGAGGTGAATCGTACCCTTAATAGGTGCATTTTACACTATTAATAGTTGTGAAGAGGCCCCCTAATTTTGTACTTGTAGGTGAATCGTACCCCTAATAGGTGCATTTTTCAAGCTTACTTATAGGTGAATTGTACCCCAAATAACCCAAATAGGTGACTGTAATAGTAGTGAAGAGGCTTAGATTTATGGGCTAAATTGACCAAGACATAGAATTGCTAACTTTATGGTCCAACTAAAACACACATACTTCCCTCCTGGATGTGCACATCTAGTGTAGTGGTATCATAGTTTCCTCCCACAATACTAATCGGGCTTCGATTCCCCTTAATGGCTAAGTACACCTAAAATAACCCCTAACGAGTGACTTTCTACTTAGACTTATGGGCCTGATAGGGCTAGGTTGACCAAGCCTTGGCTAACTTCGTCCAACTAAAGCACACAGGATGTCCACATCTAGTGTAGTGGTATCATAGTACCCTCTCACGGTACTGTCCGGGAAATTTCCTTGGAGAACCCCTAACGGGTGACTTACTCTCCTGTAATAGTAGTGAAGAGGCTAAGACTTACGGGCCTGATATGGCTAGATTGACCGCCATAGAATTGGCTAAATTTATGGACCAACACACAGTACTTCCCTCCTGGATGAGCACATCTAGTGTAGTGGTATCATAGTACCCTCCCATGGTACTAACCGAGGTTCGATTTATTGGATGTGAATTTTTCAAGCTTACTTGAAGGTCAATCATCTAATGACTTTTATGAAATAAAGAGATTAGAAATAAGTGGCTAAGGGCACCTAGAAGAAACCATAATTGGTGACTTACGGGTCTGATAGGGAATTGGCTAACTTTATGGTCAAACTAAAACACACAGTACTTCCCTCCTGGATGTGAACATCTAGTGTAGTGGTATCATAGTACCCTCCCACAGTACTGACCGGGATTGGATTCCCAGATGTACATTTTTCAAGCTTACTTGTAGGTAAATCTTCTAATAACTTAGATGAAATAAAGAGATCTTCTAATGATTAGATGAAATGAAGAGATTAGAAATAAGTGTCTATGTGCACTTAGAAGAACCTGAGTCACTTACTCTCTTGTAATAGTAGATAAGAGTCCTAAGCTTATGGGCCTGATAGGGCTAGATTGACCAAGCCATAGAATATGCTAACTTAATGGTCCAACTAAAACACACACTACTTCCCACCTGGATG
>NW_019268542.1:1836410-1852145 GCF_002738365.1 Cucurbita moschata
AGTTTAAGAATTCTACCTTTCTAGAAATCCTAGTTTGCAAGACATTCTTCCACATTCCACAAGATCTTCCTTGCTATGACTCGAACACAAAGCTAAGGCTTGTGGGAGCCTCTTGAAAGAAAATCCCAAAGGGTTTAGAGAAGAAGAAAGAGTTTCGAGAATTCTTTAGAGATGTAATTACATTCTCCAGAGAAAGTGGGAGAGATTGATGTGTCTTTTNGACAACAAAATTTATGTAATATACTCCATAAAAGGAATCGGTAATGGAAACAGGTATCTTTGAGAAACGATCATAAATTGAAGAGATTGACCTAACCATTCAATACCTGAATTCATGTTTCTTGTATACATCTAGTGGTGTGTCAACCAAATATTTATGTGGTACACTAAGCTCGCTTGTAGCTCGAAGTTTTCCTAGAAAGAATATATTTAATATATGACCAAGCTGAAATAAAAAAATGACCAAGCTGAAACCATTCAATACCTCGAAGTTTTCCCCCGGGGTGTCTTACACTAAGCTCGCTTAAGTCGGGGTCACCTCATTCCTAACCAAGCTGAAATCGACCTTATTAATTGCTGAAGTAAAATTTAGTTCATCTATTGTCGAGGAGGTACTTCTCTCATTGAAGAGTATTTAAATGTCCACAAAATAAATCCTTGAATTATTTATTAATTTGAGGCTAGCAAAATTAATATTATTATATTTAATGATTAAAATTTTAAGTTACACTATGATGGATGGAAATTTACCTTCGGAATGTCATGACTTGAAATATATAAATTATATGGAATTAATATTAATATTCTTAAAAATATATGAATTTAATATTAATATTCTTTAAAATACGAATAAAAAATTTGAATAAAAGAACAATAATTTAGTTTATTACACTAGGTTCTCCGTCACGATCCATTGCTGGGCTACTCGATGCATTATCGTCTACAACAACTTTTTCATCATTATCGCTGGAATAACCTCCTCTACAACGTTCAATTGTATTACAACCTCTTCATATGGATTTGCAGGAGTTAATTTACAAAGTTCAGGATGTTTTGGGCTACATCCAGGATTAAGGTTGCCTTTCAAAGGGTCGTAACCGATGTATTGTGTTGCATTTGTTATCTCAATCATGTCAATGCTAACAAGGAGAACCACAATTAAAATAATCATGGTTCCCTTCGACATGATGATTATCGATAACAAAAACTAATACAAAAATAAATTTTAGAATGACTTGATCGGCGATACTGGAGATGTATTTATATATACACAATTAATTATTTTTAGTTTTTTATTTTTATCCCTTCAAAATTTAACCGAACAAAAACACGTTTCAATTGTATGGTTAAACAAGTTTTTAGGTTATTTTATTTCTTCTAAACACAAGAACTTATTTCCATTTTTAGTAAATTCTTTTCTAAAAAAGAAACTCAAAATAAATGCGATCATCATCGAAAGAGTCTAAAGATACCATATTGACATTAAAATGAGATTGATGTGAATAATTTTTTGATATCTATGTAGAGATCTAGTGATACAAAAATTCTAACTAACACTCTGAAAGAATATTAGATACAATAGCTTACTAAAAATGCTAACCTAGTCATTCTACAATGTTTTTCATACGTGATGACAGTTAATGTTATTAAAAGTCTAGAACTTTTTATCTCGCGGATTTTGAGCTCGGGTCAAAGATGGGGCCGACCCAAATATGACGGATCCTTTATTCTTCACCCGATTACTTGCGCGATTCTCTTGCGACATTTCTCTCTCCTCTATTTGTCATTTTCAATGCTGATTTTTGTCCTTTTTTGCCTCTTTGTTTGCCTTCCTTCCTTCCTTTCCGATAGTTTCGCGGCTTAAAAGTTCCTATAGTCACATATCTATGAACATTTAGGAAACCTAAAATCTCGACCTCGTTTACTGACGACGATGCGTATGAAAAGGGCACAAAATGTACCTTAGGTTGATGTGCGATCGTCGAGAATCTCTTTACCAGTATAACTCGGGTGTTTTGACGTCGATTTGATCATCTTGAATTTGTTATCATGATCACTTAATAACTCGACTTTTCTTATTTTCATTTTTTCCCCTTAACATATGTGATTCAAAATTTAAAAATATTCTTTTACTCACTTAGTCCTAATCCTTCACACCTTCTCATTTATATTCCCAATTTTTTTTTTTTTAACTACTTCACTTTTAATTTTATTAAGTTTAAGAAAAATGTAATAGCCCAAAAATAAATAAACAAATAAAAAAAACATAGTTAAAATAATAATAATAATAATAATAATTAATTAATTATTATTATTATGATTATTAAAAAAAAATCTTTCCCAACCTCTCTCCACTAACCTCTCATCCCTTCCCACAATTATCTCACCCATTTTACGCCAATTGCCAAGAAAGAAAGAAACAGAACATCAGATTTGAGAAGAAGGCAAAATGGCTTGAGCATATGCCAGATTTAGAGATTTTTGTCAGTTATAAGAAATTAATTTAGATCAAATCTTCTTTCATATTTTACCGGATCTTGTAATAATCAGATCTCATATTCAATTAATTAGATTTTCGTTAGCATCGGAAGTTAGAGGAAATAAGGTTATTATCAATAAAATTTTAGTTGGCAGATCCATCCATCTGTAGCCAAATTAAAATTGACAAATAATATTTGTTTACAGAATGAAAATAAATATAGAGTTAGAGTAATATCTTATTTACAGATGTTTACAGAACTGAGAATCTATTTACAGGATGGAAATTAATATAATTACAAAGAGGGAGGAGGGAAAATTGAGGGAAGATTTGTTAAACAGAATTTAAAAATATAACAAGAGATATCGAGGGCATGAAACTCCATTAAATTCTGTCTAATGGTAAATATCAGAATTTTAACAAGGTAAATTAGAGAAATAATTGTATAGAGTTCAAACTTGAAACTGATGTCATGGGCTCACATAGGTTGACTTGGATTTCAAGGGACGGAATCAAACTTTCAGTAAGGATATATACGTGACAACGAATTAAGTTAGCCAGGTAAGTGGCCTTACTATCGGCATGGTTATATTTGATGTTGACACGTGCCCTGTGGTTTTGTACGTGTCATATATATTGATATGTGTGAATTGTCTGTGAATCGATATGCTTCCTATATGTTATGTTATGTTATAATATGTGGTTTGTATGATAATAATTATGGTACGATGTGCTCAAGGATATGTTTGAGATAAGGTACGAGAAGGATTCACAAAACGAAATGTAACGATAGGAGTAAGAAACGTTCATGAAACGTTAGAGTTAGGTTACATACTGGAGTGCTATGGATAGGAGAGATTGATGAAAGAATACGATGAGGTTATGGGTAGAAAGGTAGATTTGTGATAGATTGATAGAACAATAGCGTTAGGGTACGTTCTTATGACGATATGACTAAGGTACGTCACGTAATGATATGTCTGTGATAGGTATAAGAACGTTAAGGCTATGGTAAGTTAGAGAACGATATGACTATGAAGTGTTTACGTTATGACTTGGTTATGATATGATACATTGTATGCTAGATTATTGTGCTTAAGTACGAAATCATGTGAAAGTGAATGTATGTTATTTATGCTGCCTAGTTGATGTGATATGAATGCATGTGACGATGTGTGGCTTTTGTATGATTATGGCTTGTTGTATGAGTATTGGAATGTAACTGAATGAATTGTATGACATGAAATATGGTAAATTGCATGATACATAACCCCGCTAGGAATATGAATGATGTGTAACGAAATGAGAATGAGAATGGCATGTAAGCATGAAAACGTGACATGGGGTTATGTTCATTAAATGATGACTGTAGGACTAGTGGGACCTCATGCATATTGTGTGATCATGCATTTGGGGGGATACCCCTATCCCATCACAAGGGTACGGACGCGTACATCCAAATGGCAGGACAACGATCGTTATGCCCTACATAGCGCTGCCGTGATAATTTTAGTTTTAACGGGTCCCGGTGGGCCCCCAGAGCATGCCCACCGGCTAGGGACAGTGGCCCAGCGGTGTGCGAACTAGCTGGTGAGCCCATACTCGCACGTATGGGCTGCGTGTAGAGTATATGGTACACGTCCACGATTATCGTTAGGATTGCACCATAGGGAAAACGAAACGAAATGAAAGATAGGCCCCATCATTTCATTGCATGTGATTGTTGCATTTAACCCCAATAGTGGGGTCACTTATTGAGTATTTCTTTAAATACTCAAGCCATATGCTACTACATTTTTCGGGTTAAGGCAAGGCATTTCTGTACGGCTGACGACGGCATCGCAACTCAAGATCATGGCACATGCATAGGATAGTGACATTTATATTCTTAGACTTAGGATAGAATAGGATGTTTTAAACTTAAACGCTTATTTATTTTATTTCGAATTGTTGTGTCGTTTTAAAGATGTTTTCGAAACACGTAAGTCCATGGCTGTGTTTTAAGTTAAACGTTATGTTTTATGGAATTTAAATGAAGTCTTCCGCATTCAATGTTTATAGTACGTATACAGTAGCAACCTAAATTAAGTAGAAAATTTTGGGTCGTTACAAAAAAACAACCACTTTTATCATTTAATATCACTTAAGCAACTGTATTTAACATTTATTAATAAAATAATTATAAATTCTACATAATTAATGGAGCGCACGAAAAAATTGATGTGTTAGTAGTTTTAATGTTTGTTTTAATTAAGCCGAAAAAAAAACAGCATTCAAACATGTAACTTTTCGTAGGTTTTAAGTGATACAACTGACTTAGTTTAAGATAATAAATTACTTTCAAAAAACAAAAGTTAAAATAATCTTAACATGTTACGATTTAGAAAATTAGTAAGACAAAAATTATCATTGAATGAACCTTCTCGGAAAGTAAATTTAGTATTGATACTAATATTCAATATTTATTTAATTAATTTAAATTTAGATCTTCTGCATAGAAGTGTGCCCATTAGCTAGTTTGCCCGAGAGGTTAAGGAGAATGACTTAAAATCTTCCACACGAAAGTGCGCATGGGTTCGAACACCATAGCCAGCATTATGGGCCTCCCATGGTACTGAGGGGTTCGATTCTACGGAGGTGCATTTTACACTATTAATAGTTGTGAAGAGGCCCCCTAATTTTGTAGGCCAATCTTCTAATGACTTGAAACCCCTAATGGGTGACTTACTCTTGTAATAGTTGTGAAGAGGCTTAAACTTATGGGACTAGATTGGCCAAGCCATAAAATTGGCTAATTTTATGGTCCAACTAAAACACACCTACTACCCGTGCAAATCTAGTATAGTTGTATCATAGTACCCTCCTATGGTACTGAGGGGTTCCCTATGGTACTGAGGGGTTCGATTCCATGCATTTTTCAAGCTTACTTGTAGGTGAATCGTATCCCTAATAGGTGCATTTTTTAAGCTTACTTGTAGGTGAATCGTACCCCTAATAGGTGCATTTTTCAAGCTTACTTATAGGTGAATTGTACCCCAAATAACCCAAATAGGTGACTGTAATAGTAGTGAAGAGGCTTAGATTTATGGGCTAAATTGACCAAGACATAGAATTGCTAACTTTATGGTCTAACTAAAACACACATACTTCCCTCCTGGATGTGCACATCTAGTGTAGTGGTATCATAGTTTCCTCCCACGATACTAATCGGGCTTCGATTCCCCTAAATGGCTAAGTACACCTAAAATAACCCCTAACGAGTGACTTTCTACTTGGACGAAGTTAGCCAAGGCTTGGTCAACCTAGCCCTATCAGCACAATACTTCTCAACTGGATGTTCACATCTAGTGTAGTGGTATCATAGTACCCTCTCACGGTACTGTCCAGGAAATTTCCTTGGAGAACCCCTAATGGGTGACTTACTCTCCTGTAATAGTAGTGAAGAGGCTAAGACTTACGGGCCTGATATGGCTAGATTGACCGCCATAGAATTGGCTAAATTTATGGACCAACACACAGTACTTCCCTCCTGGATGAGCACATCTAGTGTAGTGGTATCATAGTACCCTCCCATGGTACTAACCGAGGCTCGATTTATTGGATGTGAATTTTTCAAGCTTACTTGAAGTCAATCATCTAATGACTTTTATGAAATAAAGAGATTAGAAATAAGTGGCTAAGGGCACCTAGAAGAAACCATAATTGGTGACTTACGGGTCTGATAGGGAATTGGCTAACTTTATGGTCAAACTAAAACACACAGTACTTCCCTCCTGGATGTGAACATCTAGTGTAGTGGTATCATAGTACCCTCCCACAGTACTGACCGGGATTGGATTCCCAGATGTACATTTTTCAAGCTTACTTGTAGGTAAATCTTCTAATAACTTAGATGAAATAAAGAGATCTTCTAATGATTAGATGAAATGAAGAGATTAGAAATAAGTGTCTATGTGCACTTAGAAGAACGTGAGTGACTTACTCTCTTGTAATAGTAGATAAGAGTCCTAAGCTTATGGGCCTGATAGGGCTAGATTGACCAAGCCATAGAATATGCTAACTTAATGGTCCAACTAAAACACACACTACTTCCCACCTGGATGTGAACATCTAGTGTTTGGGTATCATATAAAGGGAATGAATTCTTCATCCACGTAAGGAAGCATTGAGAACCGTTTTAATTTTTATTATGAATAAAAACAAAAGAAATAAATATGAGTTTAAGAATTCTACCTTTCTAGAAATCCTAGTTTGCAAGACATTCTTCCACATTCCACAAGATCTTCCTTGCTATGACTCGAACACAAAGCTAAGGCTTGTGGGAGCCTCTTGAAAGAAAATCCCAAAGGGTTTAGAGAAGAAGAAAGAGTTTCGAGAATTCTTTAGAGATGTAATTACATTCTCCAGAGAAAGTGGGAGAGATTGATGTGTCTTTTGCTCAACCCAAAGGTGTTGTCCTCTAGATTCAATCTTCATGAATTATAGTGGCTATCCAAGCTGGTTTCTTTATCAAAGTTGTTGATTTGACATCCATGAAACTCTAGATTCAATCTTCATGAATTATAAGCCAATCTACATAGAGTTATCCGTTGAGGAGGACAACTTATTTACCATTCGAATTTCAAAATATTTGTAGTCTCTTGAAACTTATTTCCCATTCGAATTTCAAAATATTCGAATGGTACTAGAACACATAGGCAAACTCAAGTGTCTTCGCTCTGCCCCTCTTTTTTTCTTGGTATAAAGAAACTTGCATTCTTTGTTTCTGACATCTTCTTCCTCCACTGTTCATCTCTCCATAGTTACCATTGAACCCTCTCTCTCTTACCCTTTTCTCACAATAGAGTCATGGACTTAATTCTAAAGCCTGTATCTTGCGTCTCAATAGTCCACAACCATGTCATGGACTTAATTCTAAAGTCTGTACCTTGCGTCTCAATAGTCTACACCCTATAGTTGTTTCTCAACACCTGATTGCTTCGTTCTTCATTCTCCATTTCCATTCTCTCTCTCTTGTTTCATTCCTGTTCCATTTTTAATTGCAATTTCTATATCTTCAGATGTTTGATTTGCCCAAATTCTAATGGAAATTTTTCATTCTCTCTCCTTTCTTGTTCTATTTCGAGATTGACCAAGGCCTTTCAAATGACCCTCTCTCTCTCATCCTTCTTCCTTTGGGTTTCTCTCTACTAAATGGGTTAATCATATTCTGTCATGTCAACATCACTAGTGCCCGATGAACCCTTTACAGTTTTCGATGACCAAGAAAATACTATAATGCTCAGCCAGACGTCTTCTCTAAACCAGGCTACTAACATCTTCACAAAAAGTGTTTTTCGACCTCTTTTTGAATTTTTCAGATCCAAGTCTCACGTTCATTCAAATCCAACGCTCAGCTTGCAAGGTTTTAAGGATATTTAGTTATGAATTATGGTTTGCCATATATATCATAGTTGACCTTTTATTACAGACAAGTATGATTGAGGAGATTTAGCCTTCTATTACAGTTTATCATAGGTACCATATTTGATTCTTTATTGTAGTCAAATAAAATACTATAATAGAATTATGTTAGAATAGTATTTTAGTAGTTCGCAAAATACTATGTTAGAACGCAAAATACTATGTTAGAATACTATTAGGGATACTATTCTAACATAGTATTTTGCGGACTACTAAAATACTATCTTAGAATAATATTTTAGTAGTTCACACAATATCATAGGATAAATAGTATTTTAGTAGTTCGCAAGGAAGAAGGTTGCTCTCTATTATATTGAGACTATTAGAGAGGTAAATCTTCCAAGATTCACATGTAAAACTTGCAAGCGAATATTTAAGTAGAAAATTATTAAGATGGCGGATTTAAGTAGAATTATGATAAATTGAACGTAAACATATTTCAAGAGGGTACTATGATACCACTGCACTAGATGTGCACGTGTAGGAAGGAAGGAAGTACTGTGTGTTTTAAGTTAGACTAGTTGGACCATTAAGTAAGCCAATTAATGCCCATAGATGTGAATATCCAGGTGGGAAGTAGTGTGTCTAAGCCTTCTTCACTATTATTATAGAGATCTAGCCATCAGAACTACAAGTCTAAGTCAAGCCTTCTTCACTATTATTACAGAGATCTAGCCATCAGGGCTATAAGTCTAAGTATAACCCAAGCCTTCTTCACTATTATTACAGAGATCTAGCCATCAGGGCTATAAGTCTAAGCCAAGCCTTATTCACTATTATTACAGAGTAAGTCACTTGTTAGGGATTCTTCTCTGGGGTTCGTGGAAGGGTACTATGATACCACTACACTAGATGTGCACGTCCAAGAGAAGTACTGTGTCTTTTAGTTGGACAATAAAATGCTCAGTACCGTTGGAGGGTACATGATACCACTATACTAGATGTGCACATCCTGGATGTCTTTGAGTTGGACCATAAAGTTAGCCAATTCTGGCTTGGTCAATCTAGCCCGCCTCTTCACTACTATTATAGGAGAGTAAGACACCCCCATTAGGGGTTCTCTTCTCCTAGGTGCACTTCCGACTAATTTCTAATCTCTTTATTTCATAAAAGTGATTAGAAGATTGACCTACAAGTAAGCTTGAAAAATGCACATTCGAGAAATTTAACCCCGGTCAGTACCGTAGGAGGGTATTATGATACTACTACACTAGATGTGCATATCTTGGAGGGAAGTACTCGATCTTTGAGTTGGAGCATAAAGTTAACCAATTCTATGGCTTGGTCATTCTAGCCCGCCTCTTCACTAGGAGAGAGTTGGACCATAAAGTTTAACCAATTCTATGGCTTGGTCAATCTAGCCAGCCTCTTCACTAGGAGAGAGTTGGACCATAAAGTTAACCAATTCTATGGCTTGGTCAATCTAGCCCGCCTCTTCACTAATTTCTAATCTCTTCTCCTAGGTGCACTAACGACTAATTCTTATCTCTTTATTTCATAAAAGAGATTAGAAGATTGACCAACAAGTAAGCTTGAAAAGTGCAAATTCGAGAAATTTAACCCCAGTCGGTACCGTAGGAGGGTATTATGATACTACTACACTAGATGTGCATATCTTGGAGGGAAGTACTCGGTCTTTGAGTTGGAGCATAAAGTTAACCAATTCTATGACTTGGTCAATCTAGCCCGCCTCTTCACTAAGAGAGAGTTGGACCATAAAGTTTAACCAATTCTATGGCTTGGTCAATCTAGCCAGCCTCTTCACTAGGAGAGAGTTGGACCATAAAGTTAACCAATTGAAAAGAGTTGGACCATAAAGTTATCCATTTCACTAGGAGAGAGTTGGACCATAAAGTTAACCAATTGAAAAGAGTTGGACCATAAAGTTATCCATTTCTATGGCTGGGTCAATCTAGCCCGCCTCTTCACTAGGAGAGAGTTGGACCATAAAGTTAACCAATTCTATGGCTTGGTCAATCTATCCCGCCTCTTCACTACTATTATAGGAGAGTAAGACACCCCGGGGGGGTTCTCGTACGTGTACTTTTCCACCAATTTCTAATTTCTTTATTTCATAAAAGTCATTAGAAGATTGACCTACAAGTAAGCTTGAAAAATGCACATTCTAATTTCTTTATTTCATAAAAGTCATTAGAAGATTGACCTACAAGTAAGCTTGAAAAATGCACATTCGAGAAATCGAACCCCGATTTGTTTATTTCATAAAAGTCATTAGAAGATTGACCTACAAGTAAGCTTGAAAAATTCGAACCCCGATTTGTTTATTTCATAAAAGTCATTAGAAGATTGACCTACAAGTAAGCTTGAAAAATCCACATCCGAGAAATCGAACCCCGATTTGTTTATTTCATAAAAGTCATTAGAAGATTGACCTACAAGTAATCTTGAAAAATGCACATCCGAGAAATCGAACCCCGATTTCTTTATTTCATAAAAGTCATTAGAAGATTGACCTACAAGTAAGCTTGAAAAATTCACATCCGAGAAATCCAACCCCGATTTCTTTATTTCATAAAAGTCATTAGAAGATTGACCTACAAGTAAGCTTGAAAAATGCACATCCGAGAAATCGAACCTCGATTAGTACCGTGGGAGGGTACTATGACATGTGCACATCTTGGAAGGAAGTACTGTGTCTTTTAGTTGGATCATTAAGTTGGAGGGAGTAGTGTGTGTAGTGTGTCTTTTAGTTGGACCATAAAGTTAACCAATACTATGGCCCTGTGTCTTTTAGTTGGATCATTAAGTTGGAGGGAGTAGTGTGTGTAGTGTGTCTTTTAGTTGGACCATAAAGTTAACCAATACTATGGCCCTGTGTCTTTTAGTTGGATCATTAAGTTGGAGGGAGTAGTGTGTGTAGTGTGTCTTTTAGTTGGACCATAAAGTTAACCAATACTATGGCCCTGTGTCTTTTAGTTGGATCATTAAGTTGGAGGGAGTAGTGTGTGTAGTGTGTCTTTTAGTTGGACCATAAAGTTAACCAATACTATGGCCCTGTGTCTTTTAGTTGGATCATTAAGTTGGAGGGAGTAGTGTGTGTAGTGTGTCTTTTAGTTGGACCATAAAGTTAACCAATACTATGGCCCTGTGTCTTTTAGTTGGATCATTAAGTTGGAGGGAGTAGTGTGTGTAGTGTGTCTTTTAGTTGGACCATAAAGTTAACCAATACTATGGCCCTGTGTCTTTTAGTTGGATCATTAAGTTGGAGGGAGTAGTGTGTGTAGTGTGTCTTTTAGTTGGACCATAAAGTTAACCAATACTATGGCCCTGTGTCTTTTAGTTGGATCATTAAGTTGGAGGGAGTAGTGTGTGTAGTGTGTCTTTTAGTTGGACCATAAAGTTAACCAATACTATGGCCCTGTGTCTTTTAGTTGGATCATTAAGTTGGAGGGAGTAGTGTGTGTAGTGTGTCTTTTAGTTGGACCATAAAGTTAACCAATACTATGGCCCTGTGTCTTTTAGTTGGATCATTAAGTTGGAGGGAGTAGTGTGTAGTGTCTTTTAGTTGGACCATAAAGTTAATCAATACTATGGCCCTTTTCACTACTATTACATAGGAGAGTAAGATGCCATCGGGAAAGATCGGCCTAGAGGGTACTATGATACCACTACACTAGATGTGCACATCCTAGAGGGAAGTACTGTGTCTTTTAGTTGGACAATAAAGTTAGTCAATTCTATGGCTTGGCCAATGTAGCCCGCCTCTTTACTACTATTACAGAGTAAGACACCCATTAGGGGTTTCTTCTAGATGCACTTTTCTACTAATTTCAAGTAAGCTTGAAAAAAGCACATCTAGGGAATCGAACTCCAATCAACCATGGGAGGGTTCTATGTCTTGGTTAATCTAGCCCATAAATCTAAGTCTCTTCACTACTGTCCCAGTAGGGGTTCTTCTAGGTGCACTTATAGCCACTTACTTATTTCTAATCTCTTTATTTCATCTAAGTCATTAGACGATTGACCTACAAATAAGCTTGAAAAATGCACATCCAGGAAATCGAACCCTAATAAATATTGTGGATATCGTGGGAGGGTACTAAAATGATACCACTACACTAGATGTGCACATCCAAGTGGGAAGCAATTCTATGTCTTGGTTAACCTAGCCCATAAATCTAAGTCTCTTCACTACTGTCCCTAGGTTCTTCTAGGTGCACTTATAGCCACTTACTTATTTCTAATCTCTTTATTTCATCTAAGTCATTAGACGATTGACCTACAAATAAGCTTGAAAAATGCACATCCAAGGAATCTAACCCTAATAAATATTGTGGATATCGTGGGAGGATACTAACATGATACCACTATACTAGATGTGCACATCCAAGTGGGAAGTCACCTATTAGGGTTTCTTAGGGGTTCTTCTAGGTGCACTTAGCCACATATTTCTTATCTCTTTATTTCATAAAAGTATATTAGTAGAAGATGTAAATCACTTATATATCTATAATGCTGGCTATGGGGTTCGAACCCATGCGCACTTGTGTGCAGAAGATCTTAAGTCTTCCCCCTTAACCTCTCGGGCAAACCAGCTAATTTTGTTCATCAAAATTAAATTTAGCTAAACTAAATTTAAATTAATTAAATAAATATCGAAAATAAGTATGAATACTACATTTGTATTCAGAGAAATATATTAGAAAATGATAAGAGTTGGGGCATCATAGGGTTAAACACATAGTACTCTACCTTTGCAATATATGACCAAGGAATACCATCGTCATTTATAGCTTCTATCACAATAATAAAAAAAATTTATTCTACCTCCATTGATCACATAAGTCAGACCATTCACCACACGCAAGTAAATGAGACATTCACTATTCTTGTTATACACTTCCATTGTAAACCTTTCAACCTTTTGCAATTCTTCTTCATTGGCATTCTTAATTAGAACTAGATTTGAAGGAAACACTTCTCCACACCTCATTTTGGAACACCTTTGACCGATAATTTCAACAAACTTACTTTGTTCATGAATAGTGGAGTTCGATATTTATAGTTGTTGTTGAACGCTATTCAAATTGATATAATCGAATCTTACAACAAAGACTATCGCATTCCTCTGTTAGGAGATAGCTTTGAAGCATATTCTTTGGTTTGGATAATGGTGGCATTGTTTTAGTCAAACAATTAATACAAATGTACTACTTGTAGAACAAACATTTTGTAGGTATATTTTTTAGTTTTAGTAATAAATTACACATTAATAGGTTGATACACTTTTTATACATTCACGACAACAAAATGGGCTAGGATTGAGATTCGAATCACGCAAGATTGATCACATGGAGTGAGCTTGAATGATTCTACATGCAACTAACTAGGTAGAATTGCAAAGAAACTTTGGTAAAGAAAAGCACAAATGCTACATCCATGACTTTATATAGTCTCATAATGAAACTATTAAACGCATTCTAAAGTCATTAAACAATTGACCTACAAGTAAGCTTGAAAAATGACACCCAGGGAATCGAACCCTAGTCAAGTACCGTGGGAGGGTACCCACCACACACTAGATGAACACATCCAGATGGGAAGTACTATGATACCAATACACTATGTGTGCACATCCAGGTGGGAAGTACTGTGCGTTTTAGTTGGCCGATAAAGTTAGTCAATTCTATTGCTTGGTCAATCTAGCCCTACCAGGCCCATAAGAAAGCTTGAAAAATGCACATCCGCGAAATAGAACCTCGGTTGCACTTCCAGGTGGGAAGCACGGTGTGTTTTAGTTAGACCATAAAGTTAGCTACAAGAAAGCTTAAAAAAATGCACATTCGGGGAATCAAACCACGATCAGTACCGTGGGAGAGTCTATGATGTTGGGATTTATGCTCTAAAGTCTCGTAATTAATTATTTAGTTTATAACAATAATTTTTATTATTTTATTTGTAATTAATTGTTATCCATGGCATTTCAGGTGAAAGATGTAATTACAGGGGTAAAACGCACGTTTGACCCAGCTGTAATTATGAACAACTCGTGAAGAATCGACTTGCTTGTAATGGTTATATCAATGGACATAACTTGTTCTACGGTGCATAAGAGTGCAACTCTAGGTCTATAGTGAAGTGACCTAATAGTTAATGAATAGAGATCGATTAATTAAAGATTTTAATTAATTAATTTTGTATCATTGGAGCTTACAATCTGTAGATCAATAACGTCCCCTTTGTTAGCTGATAGTAACGCTTAAAGGTTTAATTTATTTGAAAGTGTTCAAATTGATATTTAATATATTAGATATATTAAATATAAAGGAGAAAATAAATTTAATTTGAAATGTCAAATTAATATTTAATATATGAGATATATTAAATAAATAGAGAAAATAAAATTAATTTGAAACGCCAAATTAATATTTAATATATTAGATATATTAAAAAAATAGAGAAAATATTTTTAATTTGAAGAGTTGAAATTAATATTTAATATATTAGATAGGTTAAATATAAATAAAGAAAAATATATTAATTTGAAGGGTTCAAATTAATATTTAATATATTATATATATTAAAGGAAAAATATATTTATTGTATTTGATACCATTAAATATTAAACCAATTAATATATTTTGATATATTAAATAAAAATATTTTTTAAATTTGAATGAGATTCGAATAATTAAATATTACGATATCATATAATATCTAAATATGATTTGTATAAGGTATTATATCCTAATATATTATTTGACAAATATTCTCAAAGTCCCGGTAAATAGGACCCTTGGGTTGAGCAAAAGACACATCAATCTCTCCCACTTTCTCTCGAGAATGTAATTACATCTCTAGAGAATTCTCGAAACTCTTTTTCTTCTCCAATCCCTTTGGGATTTTCTTTCAAGAGGCTCCCACAAGCCTTGGCTTTGTGTTCGAATCATAGCAAGGAAGATCTTGTGGAATGTGGAAGAACGTTTGCATGGTTTGATTACTTCAAAAAGTCTTGCAAGCTAGGGTTTCTACAAAATAGAATTCTTATACTCATATTTATTTCTTTTGTTTTAATTCATAATAAAAATTAAAACGGTTCTCAATGCTGCCGCTACGTGGATGAAGAATTCATTCCCTTCATATGATACCACTACACTAGATGTGCACATTCAAGTGGGGAGTAGTGTGTGTTTTGGTTGGACCATAAAGTTAGCATATTCTATGGCTTGGTCAATCTAGCCCTATCAGGCTCATAAGTCTAGGCCTCTTATCTACTATTACAAGAGAGTAAGTCCTTCGGGTTCTTCTCTTTATTTCATCTAAGTTATTAGAAGATTTTCCTACAAGTAAGCTTGAAAAATGCACATCTGAGAAATCCAATCCCGGTCAGTACCGTGGGAGGGTAGTATGATACCACTACACTAGATGTGCACATCCAAGAGGGAAGTACTATGTGTTTAAGTTTGACCATAAAGTTAGCCAATTCCCTATATGAACCATAATGGGTGGTTAGCCAATTCCCTGTATGACCCATAAGTCACCCATTATGGTTTCTTCTAGGTGCCCTTAGCCACTTATTTCTATTCTCTTTATTTAATAAAAATCATTAGACAATTGATCTTCAAGTAGCTTGATAAATGCACATCTAATAACTCGAACCTCGGTTAGTATCGTGGGAGGGTACTACGATACCACTACACTAGATGTGCTAATCTAGGAGGGAAGTACCGAGTGTTGGTCCATAAAGTATATTAGGCACATAAGTTTTAGCCTCTTCACTACTATTACAGGAGAGTAAGTCACCCGTTAGTTGGCTTGGTCAACCTAGCCCT
>NW_019268542.1:1852630-1889402 GCF_002738365.1 Cucurbita moschata
GCAAGATTGATCACATGGAGTGAGCTTGAATGATTCTACATGCAACTAACTAGGTAGAATTGCAAAGAAACTTTGGTAAAGAAAAGCACAAATGCTACATCCATGACTTTATATAGTCTCATAATGAAACTATTAAACGCATTCTAAAGTCATTAAACAATTGACCTACAAGTAAGCTTGAAAAATGACACCCAGGGAATCGAACCCTAGTCAAGTACCGTGGGAGGGTACCCACTACACACTAGATGAACACATCCAGATGGGAAGTACTATGATACCAATACACTATGTGTGCACATCCAGGTGGGAAGTACTGTGCGTTTTAGTTGGCCGATAAAGTTAGTCAATTCTATTGCTTGGTCAATCTAGCCCTATCAGGCCCATAAGAAAGCTTGAAAAATGCACATCCGCGAAATAGAACCTCGGTTGCACTTCCAGGTGGGAAGCACGGTGTGTTTTAGTTAGACCATAAAGTTAGCTACAAGAAAGCTTAAAAAAATGCACATTCGGGGAATCAAACCACGATCAGTACCGTGGGAGAGTCTATGATGTTGGGATTTATGCTCTAAAGCCTCGTAATTAATTATTTAGTTTATAACAATAACTTTTATTATTTTATTTGTAATTAATTGTTATCCATGGTACTTCAGGTGAAAGATGTAATTACAGGGGTAAAACGCACGTTTGACCCAGCTGTAATTATGAACAACTCGTGAAGAATCGACTTGCTTGTAATGGTTATATCAATGGACATAACTTGTTCTACGGTGCATAAGAGTGCAACTCTAGGTCTATAGTGAAGTGACCTAATAGTTAATGAATAGAGATCGATTAATTAAAGATTTTAATTAATTAATTTTGTATCATTGGAGCTTACAATCTGTAGATCAATAACGTCCCCTTTGTTAGCTGATAGTAACGCTTAAAGGTTTAATTTATTTGAAAGTGTTCAAATTGATATTTAATATATTAGATATATTAAATATAAAGGAGAAAATAAATTTAATTTGAAATGTCAAATTAATATTTAATATATGAGATATATTAAATAAATAGAGAAAATAAAATTAATTTGAAACGCCAAATTAATATTTAATATATTAGATATATTAAAAAAATAGAGAAAATATTTTTAATTTGAAGAGTTGAAATTAATATTTAATATATTAGATAGGTTAAATATAAATAAAGAAAAATATATTAATTTGAAGGGTTCAAATTAATATTTAATATATTNTGGGTGGTTAGCCAATTCCCTGTATGACCCATAAGTCACCCATTATGGTTTCTTCTAGGTGCCCTTAGCCACTTATTTCTATTCTCTTTATTTAATAAAAATCATTAGACAATTGATCTTCAAGTAGCTTGATAAATGCACATCTAATAACTCGAACCTCGGTTAGTATCGTGGGAGGGTACTACGATACCACTACACTAGATGTGCTAATCTAGGAGGGAAGTACCGAGTGTTGGTCCATAAAGTATATTAGGCACATAAGTTTTAGCCTCTTCACTACTATTACAGGAGAGTAAGTCACCCGTTAGTTGGCTTGGTCAACCTAGCCCTATCAGGCCCATAAGTCTAAGTAGTAAGTCACTCGTTAGGGGTTCTTTTAGGTGCACTTAGCGATTTAGGGGAATTGAAGCCTGATCAGTACAATGGGAGGGTACTATGATACAACTACACTAGATGTGCACATCTAGGAGGGGAGTACTATGTGTTTTAGTTTGACCATAAAGTTAACCAATTCTATGTCTTGGCCAATCTAGCCCTTATGTAACGACCCTAAATTTCCACATACTCAGAGTCGCTACTAACGTCTCATGCTCATCTATAATGCGGAAATATAGCTCTTACATGAACATAATTGATAACGTAAATTAAAAAAAAAACGTTTAAAACAACTTCTCCGGAAAACATAGCCATGGTCTTACGTGTTTAAATATGAAATACTGAAATTTAGAGAAAACAAAAACAAATAAAAAATAATTTAAAACAATGAAATGCAAAACAACCTGTTCTAACTTAAGACTAGAAATTTAAATATGAATCTACCCTATGCACGTGCCACAGTCTCTGCTCACGATGCCGCCGTCCCCCATACAAGTGCGCCTTGCCTTTACCTGAAAAATGATGTGGCACACGGCCTGAGTATTTCAAAGAATACTCAGTAAGTGGCCCCGCTATAGGAGCCATGCAAATGCAAACACATGCAATCATGATTTAGGGACCTATCTCTAATCATCTTAGGGGTGGCCTCCAGTCTCGGAAAATTGGATGTGTAGTACTTCCCTACACACGACTCACACGTGCGAGTGTGAATCCCCAGGGCACTCGCACACCCCCTGGACCCTCTGGTCAAGCTAATCTGTAGCGACGCCCGGAGGTCAGCGGAACCCCATAGTGTCATGCGCCTCATGAACACCCTCATCTGTGTGCTTTCGCACCTGTGCGCATTCGCGCTCATCATAAGGTGCGCGTCCGCACTCATCATCTCTAGGGGAAGTAGCCCTATGCTTATGAACATACAAAATGCATGAGGTCCCTCTAAATCCATCGTAATGTCTCTTCTGACACAACCCTATAGTCTCATCTCTTTGTTACTCTAGGTAACGCATACTCGTGGATATTTATATTAATATCATTTTCATGCTCTTAGGGTTGTGTCCTACGTCGATCTAACGACATGATGCAATATGGCACTCATCATCATCTAGCATGCTCAATATGGAAAACATCATCATATTAAGGTAAAAATCATGCAATCATCATGCTCATCATAATGCCACAACGTGCGTCAAACATATCAAGCGTCACTCAACAAAATATGTATATACCACGCATATCATCAAGCATCATAATCCACACATCATCATAACTCATACAATTATTTAGCCTATCCTATAGTAAGGCCACTTACCTGGTTGGCCTTAGCCGAAGAATTCCCTAATTTATTTACGTAAGCTCCCGTTCCTCGAGAACTACACCAAATGTTGCCAAGGTTTGCTTCCTATCGCATCGTTCGTCACATTTTGTTAGTATTTCACATTTTAATTAATAATTCAACTAACCGTGTGAAAAACTACTCTAAACGGTCTCAATAAAAATCGAATTCCATGTTTTCATTGTTTCTAAATTATATAGGATAATAAAACTTAAAACTTAAATTAATAATATGTCAATATTATTAATGTTTCAAGTGGCTTGGATAATTCAACATTTAATGTTATATCCTATAGATACAAATACAACAATTTCTCATATCCTCTTCTATCACTTATTTCTCTTCTATGTCATATTTTAATTCTATTTACTTACCATTTTCAAACCGTTATAACTTCCTTTTCTCTCCTAAAATCCTCTCTCTGTCTTCCTTTTCTTTCCTAAAATCCTCTCTCTGTTTTTTTTTCCCTTTCTTTTAACTCTAATTCTGTTTAGCCTTTTAATTTTGTCATTGCCATATGAACTGTACTTGCCATCTTCAAACTGTTCTAACTTTCTTTTCTTTCCTAAAATCCTCTCTCTTTGTGTTTTTTTTTTTCTTGTTTCTTTCAACTCTCATTCTGTTTAGCCTTTCAATTCTACTTCCATATCTAATTATTTTAAGCAATTTAAATTTAATTCTTTTAATTAGTTTCATTCTTTTAGGCAGTTTATTACAATGGGTTTAATTCTACTCACCAGATTTTTTTAACTTTACTATTTCCAAATCTAATCTCCTCTCCTTCCTGTGAAAATCTCTTTTGATTATGTTTTCCAAATTTGGTATTTTTTATTTTTATTTGAATATGTATCCAGATCTTTCTTTTCCCTATCTTTCTCTCCTCTTATCTATCTATTCCTTTTTTTTTTTATCAATTTTCATGGACTCTCGCTAGGACATATAATTTCTAATTCAGATCATTGCAACAGATAATTTCTAAATTTCTAAGTCAGATCTAAATAATTGCTAATATCCTTTGCAGAAAGAAAGAGAAAAATAAAAAAAAGGTTCGAGAAGTGCAAAATCGTATGGATACGATCCTCATTGTGCATCTTGATCAATTGGATCGTTTCTTTGTAGATTCCGATACGAAGCTTTTGTAGATGTGTTTCTGGGTATTCCTTTAACATTTCGTCCAAGAGAAAGAGTTCCTCTAATTCTCTAACTTTTTTTATAATACTCTTTTCTTGAATATCATTCAAAAAAATTTCGGATTGACCAGTATTCCACCAATTAGTAACCAAGATTCTAGGCTTTTATTAAATAAAAGAGAGATCCACCAGGGCAAAAATACTATAGATGCAAGATATAGAAGGACTAACCTTTTCCACCAATTAGTAAATCCTTCTCGAAAAATATTTTCTTTCTATTTTTGTTTTTTTTGGCTGAGTTATTGATACCAAGGGAGGTATTTTAGGGGATGGACGGAGAGATTAAAGGAGGTGGTCGGTTTTTTTTTTCTTTTTCTTTATTTTGTTATTTTTATTTTAATACACACACACACACACATATATATATAACTAAACCCAACGGGGCGTTACACCTTAAGTCTAAGCCTCCAAACTACTATTACAGAAGAGTAGGTCACGCATTCGAGGTTGTTTTAAGTGTACTTAGTTGACCTACAAGTAAGTTTGGAAAATGCATATCCGGGGATCGAACCCCAGTCTGGACCATGGGAGGGTAGTATGATACTACTACACTAGATGTGACATCCAGGAGGGAAGTATGTGTGTTTTAGTTGGACCATTAAGTTAGCAATTCTATGTCTGGATCAATTTAGCCCATAAATCTAAGCCTCTTCACTACTATTACAGTCACCTACTAGGAGTACAATTCACCTACAAGTAAGCTTGAAAAATGCACCTATTAGGGTACGATTCACCTACAAGTAAGCTTGAAAAATGCACATCTGTGAAATCAAACCCCTCAGTACCATGGGAGGGTACTATGATACCACTACACTAGATTTGCACGGGAAGTAGGTGTGTTTTAGTTGACCATAAAGTTAGACAATCCAATGGCTTGGTCAATCTAGCCCTATCAAGTCCATAAGTCTAAGCCTCTTCAGAGTGAGCTATAAGTCATTAGGCGATTGACCAACAAGTAAGCTTGAAAAATGTACATCTAGAAAATCAAACCCTAATTAATATCGTGGGAGGGTACTATGATACCACTACACTAGATGTGCACATCTAAGTAGGAAGTACTGTGTGTTTTAGTTGGACCATAAAGTTAGTCAATTCTATGGCTTGGTCAATCTAGTCCTATCAAGCCCGTAAGTCTAAGCCTTTTCACAACTATTACAAGAGTAAGTCACCCATTATAGATTCTTTAAGTCATTAGAAGATTGACCTGCATGTAGGCTGGTAGGCTCTTCACAACTATTACAAGAACAAGAGTAAGTCACCCATTAGGGGTTCTTTAAGTCATTAGAAGATTGACCTACAAGTATGCTTGTAGGCTCTTCACAACTATTACAAGAACAAGAGCAAGTCACCCATTAGGGGTTCTTTAAGTCATTAGAAGATTGACCTACAAGTATGCTTGTAGGCTCTTCACAACTATTACAAGAACAAGAGTAAGTCACCCATTATGGGTTCTTTAGTCAGTAGAAGATGCTCTTCACAACTATTACAAGAACAAGAGTAAGTCACCCATTATGGGTTCTTTAGTCAGTAGAAGATTGACTTCACAACTATTACAAGAACAAGAGTAAGTCACCCATTATGGGTTCTTTAGTCAGTAGAAGATTGACTGTCGTCCATTATGGGTTCTTTAAGTCATTAGAAGATTGACCTACAAGTAGGCTTAGGAGTTTTCTTTAAGTCATTAAAAGATTGACCTACTCAAAATTGCACATCCGAGGAATCAAACCCCGGTCAGTACCGTGGGAGGGTACTATGATACCACTACACTAGATGTGCACATCCAGGTGGGACGTACAATGTGTATTAGTTGGACCATAAAGTTAGCCAATTTTATGGCTTGGTCAATCTAGCCCTATCAGGTCCATAAATCTAAGCCTCTTCAGTCACCCATTACGGGTTCTTCTCAGTGCACTTAGCCACATATTTCTAACATTAAACAACATTGTGGAAATTGAAAAAATATTAGACGGTCTCCACATATTTCTGATGCTAGCTATGGGGTTCGAACCCATGCGTAGTTCTGTGCAAAAGATCTTAAGTCTTCCCCCGGAATCTCTCGGGCAAACCAGCTAATTTTCTTCATCGAAATTAAATTTTGCTTTCCTAGAAGGTTCATAGAATGATAATATTTGTCTTATACACAAATTTTCTAATTCCTAACATGTTAAGATTATTTTAAATTTTTAAAACAAACGTACGAAAAGTTACATGTTTGGATGCTGTTTTTTTTTTCGGCTTAATTAAAACAAACCTTAAAACTCCTAACACATCAATTTTTTTTTGTGAGCTCCAAGAATTCTATAGAATTTATAATTATTTAATTAATAAATGTTAAATACAGTTCCTTAAATGATATTAAATGATAAAAGTGGTTGTTTTTTAAACTTAATAAACTTAAAAAGTAAAGTAGTTAAAAAAAATATTTATTTATTTATTTTTAGTATAAATGAAAAGGTGGGAAGGATAAAGACAAAATAATATAGTACGAGTTGTAACACTCAAATATTTAAGTAAGTACAATAATATTTTTAAATTTTAAATCACTATTAAGGGAAAAAATGAAAATAAGAAAAGCAGTTATCAAGTGATCATGATAACAAATTCAAGATGATCAAACCGACGTCAAAACACCCGAGATATATCGCTAAAGAGATTGTCGACGACCGCACATCAACTTAAGATACGTTTTGTGTCCTTTTCATACGAGTCGTTATCAGTAAACGAGGTCGAGATTTTAGGTTTCCTAAACGTTCATAGATATGTGATTATAGGTACTTTTAAGCTGCGAAACTCCAGGAAAGGAAGAAAGGAAGGCAAATAGAGAGGATAAAAAAAAAAAAGGACAAAAATCTGCATCCAAAATGACAAATAGAGGAGAGAGAAATGTAGCAAGGAATGGGGCCAAGAATAAAGGATCCGTCATATTTGGGTCAACCCAGAATATAAGTATCCAATTTGAAATAGGTTTGAATCATGTATTGGCTCTCGTAATTCTTGACTATATTTTATTATTTTAAAAAATATTATATCACTAGATCTCTACCTGGATATCAAAAAATTATTCACATCATTCTCATTTTATTATCGATGTGGTATCTTTAAACTTCTTTTATGATCGCATTTATTTTAAGTTTCTTTTTTAGAAAATAATTTACTTAAAAATGGAAATGAGTTCTTGTGTTCCAATATTGAAGAAATAAAATAACATTAAAAATTTGTTTAACCATTCCATTTAAACGTGTTTTTGTTGGGTTAGATTTTGAAGGGATAAAAATAAAAAACTAAAAGTAACTAATTGTGTATATATAAATACAACTCTATATATCTCGGATCAAGTCATTCCAAAATTTATTTTTGTATTAGTATTTGTTATCGATAATCATCATGTCGAAGGGAATCATGATTATTTTAATTGTGGTTATCTTTGTTAGCATTGACATGATTGAGATAACAAATGCAACACAATACATCGGTTATGACCATTTGAAAGACAACCTTAATCCTAGATGTAGCCCAAGACATCCTGAACTTTTTAAATTAACTCCTGCAAATCCATATGAAAGAGGTTGTAATACAATTTTTATTCATTAAGAGAGGTGATATCTATATATTTTTAAGAATATTAATATTAATTCCATATAATTTATAGTATATTTCAAGTCATGACATTCATACGGTAAATTTCTTTACAAACTCATCAATTATAGTATAATTTAAAATTTTAACTATTAAATATAATAATATTAATTTTGCTAGCAATGAGAAAGGAACTAAATTTTACTTTTAGCAATGAACTAAAGTCATATTAAGCTTGGTTAGGAATGAGGTAACTCCGACTTAAGTCATATTAAATGGATTCTTTCTAGGAAAACTTCGAGCTACAAGTGAGCTTAGTGTACCACAGATGCTTCCCTTGACCTTCAGCCATCGCCACACGACCCAAAATACCTGCAGAGAAGAGAAAAGAGAAAGGAAAGAAACATAGGGAGAGAGAGAGATCCGAATTTTTTCAGAGACACAAGACGATCAAACCGACGTCAAAATAACTGAGTTATACAGTTAAAGAGATCCTCGACGACTGCACATCAACCTAAGGTACATTTTGTGCCCTTTTCATATGTCATCGGTAAACGAGGTCAAGATTTTGAGTTTTCTAAACGTTCATTGATTTGTGATTATAGACACATTTAAGCCACAAAACTCTGGGAAAGGAAGAAAGGAAGACAAACAGGGAGGAAGAAAGGAAGACAAATAGGGAGGAAGAAAAAGGACAGAAATCGACATCGAAAACGACAAAAAGAGGAGAAAAAAATGTCACTAGAGCTAGTGTTAAGGATAGTTGACCGTTCACTATAAGGCAAATATCTAGATATTTGCCTTACATTACGGGTTACCATATTTGCCCTCTTATTAAAGGCAAATATATTGCATTCATTTATTATTCTTTCCTTTTATTACTATTTTCATAATATTTGTAATTTACCATATTTCTGTATCCTGAAAATGATTATAAATAAGAGAACTCTCACCCCCATTTAGGTGTGGTGATTCAGCAAACATTCACATGGTATCAGAGCCCTTTCGGTTTAACAACCCTGATCCTTTCTTCTCTATGGCTTCCGAATCTTCTAATCATCTTCTTCCTTTCAATACTCTAATCCATATGATCACCATCAAACTTTCTTCCTCAAATTATCTTCTTTGGAAAAGCCAACTTCTCCCTCTCCTTGAGAGTCAAGACATGCTGGGCTGTGTCGATGGAATTATGGTTCCACCACCTCGCTTTGAACCAGAAACCTCTTCAACACTCAACCCCAAATATTTGGCATGGAGAGCAGCCGATCAACGACTTCTCTATCTCCTGCTCTCCTCTCTCACTGAGGAAGCCATGGCTGTTGTCGTTGGTCTCCCTACGGCACGTGATGTTTGGCTTACGTTGGAAACTACGTTCAGCCATCAGTCGAAAGCTCGTGAACTGAGACTCAAGGATGACTTGCAGTTGATGAAACGTGGCACCAAACCTGTTGCTGAGTATGCCCGTGCCTTCAAAAAAATTTGTGACCAACTTCATGCCATTGGCAGACCGGTCGAGGACATTGATAAAGTGCACTGGTTCCTTCGTGGACTCGGCACCGAATTTTCAGCTTTTTCTACTGCTCAGATGGCTCTTACCTCTATCCCCTGTTTTGCAGATTTAGTCTCTAAAGCTGAAAGTTTTGAGTTGTTTCAGCTCTCCCTTGAGTCCTCTAACTCCACTCCTACAGCATTCACAGTCACTAATCGTGGTCGCACTCATGGAAGCCACCCTGCTTCCTTTACCAACCAGCGAGGTCGTTCTTATTCTCACAAAAACAACTCTTCTAATCGAGGACGAACCCACTCAAGTCAAGGTCGTCGACCACCTCACTGCCAAATATGCCGCAAAGAGGGCCATTATGCTGACCGCTGCAACCAACGGTATGTTCGACCTGATTCTTCTCATGCTCGCCTTGCTGAAGCCTTTAACACGTCATGTTCTATTGCTGGACCCGATACTGCTGATTGGTTTCTGGACACTTGAGCTTCGGCCCATATGACTGCCGACCCATCTATTTTGGATCAGTCTAAAAATTACACGGGTAAGGACTCTGTGATTGTAGGAAACGGTGCATCCCTACCCATTACCCACACCGGTACTCTTTCTCTTGTTCCAAATATTCACTTGTTAGATGTCTTGGTTGTCCCTCACCTCACTAAAAATCTTCTTTTTAAGTAAATTAACGTCTGATTTTCCTCTTTCCGTTACATTTACTAATAATCTTATTACTATCCAGAATCGTCAAACAGGAAGGGTGGTGGCAACCGGTAAAAGAGATGGAGGGCTATATGTGCTGGAGCGCGGCAACTCTGCTTTTATTTCAGCCCTTAGAAACAAATCTTTACGTGCTTCATATGATTTATGGCATTCTCGTCTAGGTCATGTGAATCATTCTGTTATTTCTTTTTTAAATAGAAAAGGTCATCTTTCTCTTACGTCTTTATTGCCTTCTCCATCATTATGTAATACCTGTCAGCTTACGAAAAGCCATCGATTGCCTTATTCCCGCAATGAACGTAGGTCGTCTCATGTGTTAGATCTTATTCATTGTGATCTTTGGGGTCCTTCTCCCGTCAAATCAAATTCGGGTTTCCTTTATTATGTTATTTTTATTGATGATTATTCTCGATTCACTTGGTTTTACCCTTTAAAATTTAAATCTAATTTTTTTGATATTTTTCTTCAATTTCAAAAATTTGTGGAAAATCAATATTCTTCTCGTATCAAGGTATTTCAAAGCGATGGTGGTACCGAATTTACTAGTACTTGTTTCAAAACTCATTTACGTAATTCTGGCATCCATCATCAACTCTCTTGTCCATATACACCTGCTCAAAATGGTCGTGTTGAGAGAAAACATCGTCATGTGACTGAGACTGGCTTGGCCCTTCTCTTTCACTCTCATCTTTCTTCTCGTTTTTGGGTTGACGCCTTCAGCACTGCAGCTTATATTATCAACCGGTTGCCTGCTCCACTTCTTGGAGGTAAGTCACCCTTTGAACTCCTTTATGGCTACACTCCACATTATGACAATTTTCATCCCTTTGGTTGTTGTGTTTATCCTTATTTGTGTGATTATATGCCTAACAAGCTTTCTCCTCGCAGCATTCCTTGTATTTTTTTGGGTTATAGTCCTGCTCATAAAGGGTTTCGCTGTCTTGATTCAGCCACCACTAAGCTATATATCACCTGTCATGCTCAATTTGATGAAACCCATTTTCCTGCTATCCCTAGCTCCCAGACCCAACCTCTTTCCTCTATTCCTATTTCAAATTTCTTAGAACCACATTTTCATCATATTGATTCATCCCCCCGACCACTTCATCACCGCAAACTCCTCGATCCAGTTCATCCCCGTGTGATATTTGTTCTGACCTTGTAGATGAGTCTGTGCAGGTTGATACTTCTCTTGCAGGTTCCACTTTGCCACCCTCAACTTCTAATTCGACCTCTATTGAACCTCCTGTTGATTTCTCTTCTTTGGGCACTCATCCTATGATCACACGAGCCAAAGCTGGTATATTCAAGACTCGTCATCCAGCAAATCTTGGTATTTTGGGCTCATCTGGACTTCTTTATGCTCTTCTTGCATCCACTGAGCCAAAAGGATTCAAATCTGCGGCTAAGAATCCTGCTTGGGTGGCTGCCATGGATGAAGAAATTCGAGTATTACAACAAAATGATATTTGGACTTTGGTTCCTCGCCCTGCCAACACCAACATTGTGGGCTCTAAATGGGTGTTTCGTATTAAATATTTGCCTGATGGATCTGTCGAGCGTTTCAAGGCTCGTCTTGTTGCCAAAGGTTATACTCAGGTTCCTGGTCTTGACTACACTGACACTTTCAGTCCGGTTGTCAAAGCTACCACTGTCCGTGTTGTGCTTTCTATTGCAGTCACAAATAAATGGCCTCTTCGACAACTTGATGTCAAGAATGCTTTTCTCAATGGAACTCTTATTGAACGTGTTCATATGGAACAACCTCCTGGGTATATTGATCCTCGATTTTCCACTCATGTTTGTCTATTAAAGAAAGCCCTCTATGGTTTAAAGCAAGCTCCTCGTGCTTGGTTTCAGCGTTTTAGCTCATTTCTTCTCACACTTGGGTTTTCTTGCAGTCGCGCTGACACGTCCCTTTTTATCTTTCATCAGCAATCTAACATTATTTATTTGCTTCTTTATGTTGATGACATTATTGTTACCGGCAACAACTCATCTCTTATTGACAGCTTTACTCACAAGCTTCATTCTGAGTTTGCTACCAAAGATTTGGGTTCTCTCAGTTACTTTCTTGGTCTTGAAGCTTCACCCACTCCTGATGGTCTCTTTATTAGTCAGTTAAAATATGCTCAAGATATTCTTACTCGTGCTCAGTTGCTCGATAGCAAACCAGTTCACACTCCCATGGTTGTTTCTCAACACCTGACTGTTGATGGTTCTCCTTTCTCTGATCCTACTCTCTACAGATCTCTTGTTGGCGCCCTTCAGTACTTGACTATTACGCGTCCAGATATTGCCTATGCTGTCAATTCTGTCAGTCAATTCTTGCATGCCCCTACTGCAGATCACTTTCTTGCTGTCAAACGTATTCTTCGCTATGTCAAAGGAACACTCCACTTTGGTCTTACCTTTCGTCCATCCACTGTTCCTAGTACGCTAGTCGCTTATTCGGATGCTGACTGGGCTGGTTGTCCCGATACTCGTCGTTCTACATCCGGCTATTCTATTTATCTTGGTAACAATCTGGTTTCTTGGAGTGCCAAAAAGCAACCTACTGTCTCACGCTCCAGCTGTGAATCTGAGTATCGTGCTCTTGCCACAACCGCTGCTAAACTTCTTTGGGTTACGCATCTTTTGCATGACCTCAAGGTCCCTATTTCAAAGCAGCCCTTACTCTTATGTGACAACAAAAGTGCTATTTTTTTGAGCTCTAATCCCGTTTCTCACAAGCGGGCCAAACATGTTGAACTAGATTATCATTTCCTTCGAGAACTTGTTATCGTTGGCAAACTTCACACACAATATGTACCCTCTCATCTCCAAGTTGCTGACATCTTCACAAAGAGTATTTCTCGACCTCTCTTTGAATTTTTCAGATCCAAGCTTTACGTTCGTTCAAATCCGACATTCAGCTTGCGGGGGGGTGTTAAGGATAGTTGACCGTTCACTATAAGGCAAATATCTAGATATTTGCCTTACATTACGGGTTACCATATTTGCCCTCTTATTAAAGGCAAATATATTGCATTCATTTATTATTCTTTCCTTTTATTACTATTTCCATAATATTTGTAATTTACTATATTTCTGTATCCTGAAAATGATTATAAATAAGAGAACTCTCACTCCCATTTAGGTGTGGTGATTCAGCAAACATTCACAGCTAGCATAGAAAGAAGGATATGTAGAAAGAAGAAAGGAGTGAAGGATTAGGACATGGAGTTGAAACAGTGAATAAAAGAATATTTTTAAATTTTCAATCACAATGTTGGGAAGAAAAAAAAAATAATAAAAAATATTTAAAAAATTAAATTAGAAAAATAAGCTTTATAGTTTGATAATTGAAAAAATAGTTCTAAAGAATAGAAAAGATAGTTTTAAAAGTTGAAAATTTCGAGAGAGCGTTGATTTTATGGAATTTCAAGATAAATGGTAACCAAAAGTCTAAAACTCACAAAGAACATTGTAGGAAGCTCAACGTTGTCCCTAACCTGTCCCTAAGACCTATTTGTAGGTGCCATGATGGAATTATATGCTTTGATTGAGCAAGCTTGTAACACACATCGCAGATTCTCGAGCTCTAAAATTAAGATTCTGTCTACATTTTTATTCCATTTTCGTAACTCTATAATTCATATTAAAATTTAATTTTTTAGCGGTATAATTAGGTGTTCTCCACTTCTTTGGGCAATTTGGATAACAAATTAAAAATTTCAAGAACGAACCAACAATTTTTCGAATAACAAACCCAAAATTTTCTCAAAATTTTCCGTCATAGTGCCATTTAGGTGGGGTGGTTTTAGCAAATATTCTCACAGGGAACCAAGTTCCCAAACAAGTCCGAGCAATTAAGTAACTATTTGAATATTTTTTGAAGAAATACTTGTAGGAATAAACTAAAACTTCCAAGAAAAATGACTATGAGATAATCCACGTCTAAGGACTCCCGCGACTCTGATTTTGAATCTTGTTGCTCTAATTGAAGTTGAGACTTTTGGCAAAGTATAAATGACTCTATCACGTAGATATAAATGTTATTAGAAGAATTTTTTCAAATTTTATTTTTTGGAGTGCATGTTCACGCCGTTGAATTATTTTGTATGCTCATAATTTATTGTTAGAGTTTCAAGATTAGAGATCAATTAACTGAGTGCATCTAGAACTCCAACTAACTTTGAGGGGGTGAATTACACAATTTGAGTAGGAGGGATGAGGTTCAATTAAACTAATAGGATTAGATTACCCAATGATGAAATTAGCTATCTCTAAACTCGCATAGAACACAACCATGATAAGGTTGAATAAGATATAAGATTTGATGAGAGTTCTACAAGTAGGTTTCAAATAATAGCATCTTTGTATATATAGTTTCTTTGTGATTCAAATGAGAGCGAGATTAAGCAGATTCATTGTTGTGTGTAATTTTTTGAGGTTATGATTGAGTTTCAAGATTTATTATTGACATAAACTTGGAGGTCCATACATGCTCTACGAGTTTTCTCTACCTCTACAACGTTGAGGTTAGAATTGTCAAAAGTTGAAAGTAACGTTCAAGCTTGTGGTTAACAGCAACATATTCTAACTAGTTGAGTTATATCAGCCTTTAATTGTTAAAAAAAAAATTAATGTAACGAATACTAATAACTTACAAAAAGAATAATGACATTGTTGAATTTTTTTTCCCAAATACATCTTGCTAGACACAGATGTTAGGTAGTTAAACCTAAATTACCTTGTTTCTATAATTACAAGAGTGATCCAGATGTTTGTTTTAATAAAGGATGTAGCTCCCAAAGGAATGTGTTTGGATGTATCCATATCTGACACATGTCTTTATATCAACGGACGCTTCACGGAGACGTATAACTGCTTGCCAAAATGACGTCTACTCGAGAAAGATTGGATATTCTCAAAATCTACTATATGGGAAGGAATGGTACCAGTTCTCCACAACCCCTGGGCCCTGTGGCCTAAGCAAGCTACACTGTGGCATATACATGTGTCATAGTGAAGTCGAGCATTATTGAGGAATGGGGCGACAATCCCGAAGTAGGCTCTCTTCACTCCCACCTCTTCCTATTCCTCTATTAGGTGGTTGTCGTCTTCCTCATCTTCCTCTTCTGCATCCTCTAGGTGGCATGGTTCTAGAAATCAAGATAACATCATATCGCACAGTATTATAATCACACATCATAGCAAGTATATAATTGCGATAATAAGTCAACTATAATGCTACAATCAATGACATAATTATGACTCATTAAATTCAATTCTATATTACAATTAATACTAAGAAACAATCACAGTAAGTGTCATTTAAAATATTTTTTTTCTTATGCATGGCATACACATTGACGGTGACAGAGTATTAAAGGTTTGACCATGGAACATGCCACACCTATATCATTGGCTAGTCTAAAGGATCTGTTACTTGAGTTTTGATAAGTAATAACCCTTGATTTCTAATTAAACTAAAGTTGGCACTGTATTCATATCATAAACATGTTAGGCAGAAATACTTCACTTAAAACTTTCTCATAAAAATATAGTCATGGACTTGCATATTTTTTAGAAGGTCTTTAAATATAGTAACAAAAATTGAAATAACATAACGTAGAAATGCTTTAACTAATCTGTATGCTACAAAATTAAGTGCATATTAACTTATTCTAACCTATAGTATATGAAATTTAAATTGCAAACTAACCTATGCATGTGTTATTGTATTCCGAATTGCCACTGTCAGCCATACACGGGAGCCTTGCCTTTACCTAGAAAAATAATGGTAGCACATGACTTGAGCATATTAAGAAATACTCAATAAGTGACCTCGTTATTAGGGTTAGATGCAAGCACATACAATCATGAGCGGGACCTATCATATCAGTCTATATTCTTTAGGCGGCTTGTTGATAAGGATTAAGTTGCTATTTTTTATTTTAGATCATCGATATGATCTTAAGCTAAATTCTTTGTTTTGACATGATATTCTGCTCTCTGTTACGATTTTATTTTTATCTTCTGTTAAGCATTGTACTGGCTATAAAGATAGTCATTCTTCACATGATAAAATACAAAATTTTCTTCCTTCAGCAAACTTATCTTCATTAAATTTAACATTTGGTATCAGAGCCTTGTCTCTTTCTTATCTTCATTAAATTTATCACTTGGTATCAGAGCCTTGACTCTTTCAGCTGCAGTTAAAGATGACTACTGAAGGTAGCTTTGTTCGACAAGCAATACCAAAATTTGTTGGTCACTACGATCATTAGAGCATGTTAATTGAGAACTTTCTTCGCTCTATAGAATATTGGCAAGTAGTTGAGTCTAGGATTTCTGCTGTAGCAGATGATGCTGATTACTCATATGAATAGAAGGAGGTAGTAGATCAAAAATTGAAAGACTTAAGAGCTAAGAACTACCTTTTCCATGCCATCAATCACTAAATTTTGGAGACTATTTTGGATAAAGAAACTTCGAAAGGAATTTGGGATTCAGTGAAGAAAAATTCCGAGGAAATACAATAGTAAAACGAGCACAACTACAGGCTCTGCGCAAGGACTTTGAGACCCTTCATATGAAGGAAGGTGAGACTGTTTGTGATTTCTTTTCTCATACTCTCACCATTGCCAATAAAATGTTTTTCTGTTGTTTTTTGACAATCAGCAAGGATAATCGACAAGTCAAATCCTTTTCGGTGAGAAGAAATCGTTTGACAGAAGTTGTTGGAAGAAAATAAAAATGAAGAGAGAGAAAGAGAATTGCAATTTTGACTTTTGCTTAAAATGAGTCATTTTTTATTGTCCATAGATTCACCTATTTAAATAACTGGAGAGTGGCCAACTAAACATGTGCCATTTCCTTCCGAATAGCCACCTACTAAATTGTTAATCCACTCGACCTGCTGTTTGTAAAACGGTAAAAGGAAGATATTTAATTAACTAATTAAAACAAGTAAATCTAAATAAGGAAACCTCAGGCTTTTATTTAAAAATCTCTCATAAAACCTGTGTATATTAACTAATTAAAACGTGTAAATCTAAATAAGGAAACCTCAAGTTCTTATACTCATATTTATTTCTTTTGTTTTAATACATAATAAAAATCAAAACGGTTCTCAATGCTTCCGCTACGTGGATGAAGAATTCATTACCTTCGTATGACGCAACTACACTAGATGTGCACATCCAAGTGGGAAGTAGTGTCTGATTTAGTTGGACCATAAAGTTAGCATATTCTATATCTTGGTCAATCTAGCCCTATCAACACCATAAGTCTAGGCCTCTTATCTACTATCACAGGAGAGTAAGTCACTCGGGTTCTTCTAAGTGCACTTAGCCACTTATTTCTAATCTCTTCATTTCATCAAAGTCATTAGAGGATCTCTTTATTTCATCTAAGTTATTAGAAGATTTACCTACAAGTAAGTTTGAAAAATGCACAGGGGAATCCAATCCCGGTTAGTACTGTGGGAGGGTACTACGATACCACTACACTAGATGTGCACATCTAGGAGGGAAGTACTGTGTGTTTTAGTTTGACCATAAAGTTAGCCAATTCCCTATAAGACCCATAAGTCACCCATGATAGTTTCTTCTAGGTGTCATTAGCCACTTATTTGTAATCTCTTTATTTTATAAAAGTCATTAGTCGATTGACCTTCCAGTAAGATTGAAAAATGCACATCCAATAAATTGAACCTCGGTTAGTACTGTGGGAGAGTACTATGATACCTCTACACTAAATGTGCTCATCAAGGAGGGAAGTATTGTGTTGGTCCACTAAGTTAGCCAATTCTATGGCAGTCAATCTAGCCATATCAGGCCCATAAGTCTTAGCCTCTTCACTACTATTACAGGAGAGTAAGTCACCCATTAGGGGTTCTCTGGGGAAATTTCCCGGTCAGTACCGTGAGAAGGTACGATGATACCACTACACTAGATGTGGACATCCAGTTGAGAAGTATTGTGTGTTTTAGTTGGACCAAGTTAGCCAAGGCTTGGTCAAGCTAGCCCTATTAGGCCAATGATTCTAAGGAGTAAGTCACTCGTTAGGGGTTCTTTTAGGTGCACTAAGCAATTTAGGGGAATTGAAGCCCTATCAGTATCGTTCGAGGGTACTATGATACCACTACACTAGATGTGCACATCTAGAAGGGAAGTACTGTGTCTTTCAGTTTGACCATAAAGTTAGCCAATTTTATGTCTATGTCAATCTAGACTATAAATTTAGCCATTTAGGGGAATCGAAGCCCGATCAGTACCGTGGGAGGGTACTATGATACCACTACACTAGATGTGCACATCCAAGAGGGAAGTATGTGTGCTTAGTTGGACCATAAAGTTATCAATTCTATGTCTTGGTCAATTTAACCCATAAATATAAGCCTCTTCACTACTATTACAGTCGCCTATTAAGGGTTCAATTCACCTACAAGTAAGCTTAAAAATTGCACTTGTTAGGGGCTTGAAAATTGCACCTATTAGAGGTACGATTCACCTACAAGTAAGCTTGAAAAATGCACATCCGGGAAATCCAACCCCTCAGTACCTTGGGAGGGTACTATGATACCACTAGACTAGATTTGCACGAGAAGTAGGTGCGTTTTAGTTGGACCATAAAATTAGCCGATTCAATACTGTGGGAGGGTACTATGATATGACTACACTAGATGTGGGGAAGTACTATGTGTTTTAGTTGCACCATAAAGTTAGCCAATTTTATGGCTTGGTCAATCTAGTCCTATCAAGACTAAGTCATCGATTCGGGGGTCTTCTTTAAGTCATTAGAAGATTGACCTCCTACTTCACAAATATTACAACCCATAAGTCTAAGCCTCTTCACAACTATTACAAGAGTAAGTCACCCATTAGACCTCCTACTTCACAACTATTATAACCCATAAGTCTAAGCCTCTTCACAATTATTACAAGAGTAAGTCACCCATTAGGGATTCTTCTGTAAGTCATTAGAAGATTGACCCCGTCACCCATTAGGGGTTCTTCTGTAAGTCATTAGAAGACAACCCATAAGTCTAAGCCTCTTCACAACTATTACAAGAGTAAGTCACCCATTAGGGGTTCTTCTGTAAGTCATTAGAAGATTGACCCCGGTTAGTACCGTGGGAGGGTACTATGATACCACTACACTAGATTTGCACATCCAGGTACGACGTTTGATGTGTATTAGTTGGACCATAAAGTTAGCCAATTCTATGGCTTGGACAATCTATGTGTATTAGTTGGACCATAAAGTTAGCCAATTCTATGGCTTGGACAATCTAGCCCTATCAGGTCCATAAGTCTAACATTTCTAACATTTATTTCATCTAAGTCATTAGAGGTTAGCTTGAAAAAGGCACATTCGTCAAAACTAAAGATATTACATTAATACTACTAAAAATAACACGCATTTTCAACTTGTTTTGTTATAATGCTGGCTATGGGGTTCGAACCCACGCGCACTTTTGTGCAGAAGATCTTAAGTCTCCCCCCTTAACCTCTCGGGCAAACCAGCTAATTTTCTTCATCAAAATTAAATTAGCTAAACTAAATTTAAATTAATTAAATAAATATTGAAAATTAGTATGAATACTAAATTTGCTTTCCTAGAAGGTTCATAGAATGATAATTTTTGTCTTATACACAAATTTTCTAAATCGTAACATGTTAAGATTATTTTAACTTTTATTTTTTGAAAATAATTTATTCTCTTAAACTAAGTCAGTTGTATCACTTAAAACCTACGAAAAGTTATATGTTTGAATGTTGTTTTTTTTTTTTTCGAAAACACTAAAACTACTAACGCATTAATTTTTTCGAGCTCCATTAATTCTAAAGAATTTATAATTATTTAATTAACAAAAGTTAAATACAGTTCCTTAAGTGATATTAAATGATAAAATGGTTGTTTTTTAAAATTAATAAACTTGAAAGTGAAGTATTCAAAAAAAAAAAAAAAAAAAAAATTTGTTTTTTTTTTGTTTTTTTGTTTTGAGTATAAATGAGAAGGTGTGAAGGATTAGGAAAAAAGTTGTAACACTCAAATATTTAAGGGAGTAAGAGAACATTTTTAAATTTTGAATCACAACGGTGAACGAAAAAAAATTAAAATAAGAAAAGCCTAGTTATTAAGTGATCAGGATAACAAATTCAAGATGATCAAACCGACATCAAAACACTTGAATCATACTACTAAAGAGATTCTCGACGACTGCACATCAACTTAAGGTACGTTTTGTGCCCTTTTCATACACGTCGTCGTCAGTAAACGAGGTCAAGATTTTAGGTTTCCTAAATGTTCATAGATATGTGATTATAGGCACTTTTTAGCTGTAAAACTCCGGAAAAGGAAGGAAGGAGGCAAACATTGAGGCAAAAAAAAGGACAAAAATCAGTATCGAATTTGAAATAGGTTTGAGTCATGTATTGGCTCTCTTAATTCTTGACTATATTTCATTGTTTTAAAAAATATTGTTTCACTAGATCTCTGCATAGGATCTTCACTCTCATTTACTTGGCCAGAGCACAGTCTCTACAAAGTAATCATTCTTTCACCCTCTGATTCTTTCTCTTCTTCTTTAATGTCTTTTTTCTTTCAATCCTTTAACTGAACTTGTTTTGATCAATCTTTCTTTTGTTTACAGGTCCGAGTTATTTGAGTTTTGTCTTCAACGCCACGGATTGATTGATTGAGTTAAGGAGAGAGATAGTTGTACAACCACGAAAATAGTTACCCTATAGAGTTGGGGTATTTTTTTTTTTTTTTTAAAAAAGTACCCCACGAAAATAGTTGTAACTATTTTCGTGGGGTACTTTTTTTTAAAAAAACGGTAAGAAATAAAATAAGTTTGTCATTTTGTTGACCCTAAAAACTTGTTTAATCATACAATTTAAACTAATTTTTGTTGGGTTAAATTTTGAAGGTATAAAAATAAAAAAACTAAAAATAACTAATTGTATATATAAATGCATCTCCAGTATTTTGATCAAGTCATTCCAAAACTTATTTTTGTATTAGTTTTTGTACAAGTATTCCAAAACTGATATGATAGATCTCACTCATGATTCTATGTGTTTGCATCTAACCCTAATAGTGACGTCGCTTATTGAGTAATTCTTAAAATACTCAAGTCATGTGTTACCATTATTTTTCTAAGGTAAAGGCAAGGCTCCTGTGTATGGCTTAAAATACTCAAGTCATGTGCTACTATTATTTTTCTAGGTAATGGCAAGGCTCCTGTATGGCTGACAGTGGCAACTCAAAATACCATGACACATGCATAGGTTAATTTGCAATTTAAATTTCATAGACTATAGGTTAGAATAAGTTAATATGCGCTTAATTTTGTAGCATATACTTTAGTATAAAGCATTTCTACTTTATGATATTTCTATTTTTGTTACTATATTTAAAGACCTTTTAGAAAACATGCAAGTCCATAACTATGTTTTTATGATAAAGTTTTAAGTGAAGTATTTCTACCTAACATGTTTATGATATGAATACAGTAGCAACTTTAGATTAATTAGAAATCAAGGGTCGTTACCGTTAGTATCAAAACTCTAAGTAACAGATTCTTTAGACCAGCCTATGATGTTATCTTCGTTTCTAGAACCATGCCACCTAGAGGACGTAGAAGAGGAAGACGACAACCACCTATTAGAGGAAGAGGAAGAGGTGGGGGTGAAGAGAGCCTACTTCGGGAAGGTTTAGTCACTAGGACGAAACCAACTACACCGCCTCAAGTTATACCGCCTCAAGTTGTACCAACAACTACGCCACCTCCAGCAACACCAGCAACTGGGATAGATTTGTAAGGATCGGGCTGACTCGATGATTCCAAAAAGGACGGGTAAATATTTCTCAAAATAAAACAATTAAATTTTAAAACATAGTTTATATTATAATAAAATAGTGTGCACACATTAGTAATTTAAAGTATGGCATAATGGTTAAAAAAAAAAAAAAAGAACGGACAAAAAAATTTAAAACAAAAGGGTTGAGGATAACGGGTGAGGCTTGTCTATGGCACCTTCTCCAGAGTCCCCTATCGACCTCGACCAGCAACTTATTACTTGAAAAAAAAAAAGGGAGATTAAGGATATCACACTCTTTCTTGATATGCTAGGGTATCACACTCAGTAAGCAACCTAGTTGTAGGCTCTTAATCGTGTCCTTGATATGCTAGGGTATCACACTCTTTCTTGTCTTGTTTTTGTTCTTGTTCTTGTTGTAAGTACTTAGGCCCCCTAGTTCTTGTTCTTGACTTGGGGTTCTTATCATGATCTATTCTGAGGACCTTGGTCGTTGGATTCTGAAACCTTGGCTATCCTTTAAGGGCCTTAGTACTATGATTTTTTTTGTTCTTGTCCTTAGAACTAATATTTTGATCCATGTTCTAGTCCTTTATATTTCTCTGGTTCTTGGTACTTTCTAGGTTCTTGTTATGTTATTGGTTCTTTTCCCAAGACCCTCTCCCTAGGATTTACGGCACAAGCCATGCACCTGACAACCTGTGCACAAGGCTTCATGTGTTCACGGCGACACAGTCTTAACCTATGTCCAAGGCTTTATGCATTCCAAGCGACGTAGTCTGAACCCGCATCTTAGGGATTGCCCTTCGATACGATCTTAAAATCTATACCCAAGGCTTCATGCATTCCAAGCGGCATAGTTTGAAAACCTACATCCAAGGCTTCTTACGTTCCAAGCGATGTAGTCTAATCCTGCATAAAGGGCTTGCCCTATGATACAGTCTAAATACCTAGGCTTGCCCTATGATACAGTCTAAATACCTACGCTCAAGGCTTCATGCGTTCCAAGCAGCGTAGTCTAAGTCATGAGCATGTTGTATCTGAGAGGTCTTAGGAGGTTCTTGATTCTTGGCTAAGGCACTTACTCTCTTCTTATTCCATCGTGGCCCAAGACTACTCCCGATGATAGATCATAAAGGTCATGTGGTCGGTGCATACATGAACATGACATCCAGCAAATTTTTGGGTACCTATAACATGGTGCAAGACATCTCATCTAGACGTGGGAAATTAGGCCAAACATGACATCCTGCAAAGGAAACATGGTATAAGGCATCCCATCTAGAAGAGGAAAACTTGGGCCTCTGAAAGCACCGCGTGGTCAGAGATCATGGCTCACTTTGGACATGATTAGAGTATTACCTATCATTCTTGAGTTTTTGAGTCTTAGGACTTTGACCCCTTGTCCTTGAGTGGTACCTAGCATTCTTTTTACTTTGATAGTTGTAGAGCTTGTATGGTATTGTTCTTAGTTCTCAATCTTGTAGGTTTCTAAGATTCTTGATTCCTTGAGGCATGAGTTGTAACCAGCGTTCCTAATCATATGAACCCATCATAATAACTAGCATGAGTTATTATAGAAAGTCATAGATTCATAGTGATATCCTTAGAGTGTTCTAGAAGGGTCTTGAGTCTTAAGTTTTTTCCTTTAGGCGTTTCTTGAGTCATAGCTTGGTTTAGGTTTCAGATTTGGTCCAATCAACTTAAAATCTCAAACATATCTACATGTCCTTCAGCATAAACCTTTTAAAAAGTAGCAAATCATTTGGAGTAAGTATAGACCTTGAATTATCATGCATAGTCCTAGTGGCATTTTGGTCATTTTACCCCTAATTCTTGGTTTTGCTACTTAACGTGTCCCAATGGCTTCCAAACTTCACCACATCATGAAAAATCATAAAATAAGATCTACTTCAGAGTTTCATAGCATTTGGAGGTCATCTAAGTCATGAACGGTAGGTAGATATCCTTAGGGGCATTATGGTCATTGTGTACCATTTCTTGGTTTACCTACTTATCCTTATCCATTGACCACCAAAATTTTATATACAACCTCAACCTGCTGAAATATACTTAACATTAAATATTTCATAGGCAGCGAAGTTCATCTAGTGGGTTATTTTGACGTTACCTAAATCTCGAGCAATTTGATCTGTTTAGGGCCTTAACTCACGGTTCTTTGAGATTTTATTTCGTTTTTATCCGTAATTCATAGTTTTTTTAGGGTTCATATGGAAATCCAAGTGATTTCTACAAGTATTTCTTAAGAAAAGTCCAAGATGGCTACTTACCTCGTTGTCGACGTTCAGCACTTTTGTTATTGAACTTCCGGTATCTGAATTACCTCAGAGTTTCTTCCACAAACTCGAGCATCAATCCACAAAAAAGTTCATGGTGGGATGTAATCGAGCATAGTGATGTTGAAGAATGTAAGGATAGGATGACTCTTGCTACCATCAACCAAGCAGTCTCGAAGGACGTCCTTCTCATGTTGGTTGAGAAGGACTCGACTAAGGCAGCGTGGGAGACGCTGCAAATAATGCATGTGGGTGTTGAACGTGTCAAGGAAGCACAGGTGCAGATCTTGAAGAGTGAGCTCAAGGCTATCTACATGAAGGACGATGAGTCAATAGACGAGTTTTCCATAAAGTTGACAACGATCGTCAGTGGCATCCATTCATTAGACGACGTGGTGGAGGAGATCTTCGTCATCTAGAAGTTCCTTCGAGCTGTTCCCCCAAGATTCATGTAGATTGTTAAGTCCATCGAGAAGTTTCGTGACCTCAAGAACATGTTGGTTGAAGAGGTCATTGGTCGTCTTAAGGTCCAGATGAGAGACTTCGTTCCAACAAAAACAAAGAGGAGGAGAAATACCACTTACTCACAAATGAGGAGTGATTCGCACGAACGAAAAAGAAAGATGTAGATGATTCTTCTTTTTTAGGTACGAGGGGACGTGGAAGCCATACCAAGGAAAACAGAGATTGTGGAGGTGGTCGCAGATATGACCGTGGACGTAGTGGTAGAGGAGGTCGTGACAATACCTTTCAAATCCATTACAATGCCAACACCCGAAAGGACAAGAGTATGATCAAGTGTTACTCTTATGGAAAATACGGGCATTATGTGACAGAGTGGTACAACAAGAAGCACGATGTGGAGGCAAACTACATGTTGACAGATGATGAAAAGCCCAGATTGATGTTGGCCGAGAAAATGTCCAAACTGTTGATGCTCAATGAAGAGAAGGTTATGGCGAACCCATTCATAGATGGAGAAGACTAAGTCGAGACCAATATGTGATACCTAGACAACGAAGAGAGCAACCACTTGACCAGAGATCGAGAAAAATTCAAGGAGTTGATGAGAAGTTCATTGAAAATGTGAAGCTTTGTGACAGACCAATTGTATCAATCCAACAAAGGACTAACTTGTTCTAATGTAAGAACGACAATCAACATCTATTGACCAATGTGTATTACATCCCAAGTTTAAAGAGAAATATTATTAGTCTTTGTCAAATGACCGAAGAAGATTGTAGAGTGGAGATTGTCGGCCCATTCCTTAACAATGCTTGTCTTCACTATGACACATGTATGTGCCACAATGTGGCTCGCTTAGGCCACAGGGCCGAGGGGTTGTGGAGAACTGGTACCATTCCTTCTCCTATAGTACATTTTGAGCATATCCAATCTTTCTCGAGTAGACGTCATTTTGGCGAGCAGTTATACGTCTCCGTGCAGCGTCCGTTGATTATCCGATTGACACCAAATTTGGTGAGCTTTCATCTTTCATATAAACGAACTTAACTACCAAGTAGCATGTTAAAAATCATATCAAAATCCTAACTTCAAAGGTTATAGCTTGGGCCCTACCTAGCCCTCTTCGAACTTGTCTTGGAAACTCGTGTTTCTTCTTTCTCTCAAACTAGTGTATTTATGACTTTGCTCTATTTTCCAACTGTTCACAATCATTTTAAGCCTAAATGGTGGGGCTATATTTTCCAAATACAGCAATCAATTTATAGATATGAAAATAAAATGAAATCATTACCTGCTAGCTAACCAATTTACTTAATTAAGGTAGATCTGCTAGATTTATGCCTAATTTTGTAGGACCTCTACTTAGACACACAATCAAGCACAACCCCTTCATTTTAGGGTGAGTCTGGTATAAAGACGTGTCAGATATGTTTACATCCAGACATGTTCCTGTAGGGAGCTACATCCTTTACAAAAATGAACATCTAGATCACTCTTCTAATTATAGAAACAAGGTAATTTAGGTTTAGCTACCTAACATCTATGTAATTAATAGTTGTATGTGTCTAGCAAGATTTATTTGGAAAAACGTCATTCTTTTTGTAAGTTATTAGCATGCATTACATTAATTTTTTTTTTTAACAATCGAAGGTTGAAATAACTCAACTAGTAAGAGTATGTGGCTGTTAACCACAAGCTTGAACGTTGCTTTCAACTTTTGACAATTCTAACCTCAACGTTGTAGAGGTAGAGAAAACTCGTAGAGCATGTATGGATCTCCAAGTTTATGTCAATAATAAATCTTGAAACTCAATCATAACTTCAAAAAATAACGCAGATGAGTCTCCGTAACCTCCCTCTCATTTGAATAAAAAAGAAACTATATATATAAAAATGCTCTTATTTGAAACCTACTTGTAGAACTCTCATAATATCTTATATCTTATTCAACCTTATCATGGTTGTGTTCTATCTGAGCCCGAAGAGATAGCTAATTTCATCATTGGGTAATCTAACTCAATTAGTTTAATTGAACCTCATCCTCCTACTCAAATTGTGTAATTCACCCCCTCAAAGTTAGTTGGGGTTCTAGGTGCACATAGTTAATTGATCTCTAATCTTGAAACTCTAACAATAAATTATGAGCATACAGAATAATTCAATCATGTGAACATGTCCTCCAAAAAATAAAATTTGAAAAATTCTTCTAATAACATTCATATTTATGTGATTGAGTCGTTTATACTCTGCCAAGAGTCTCAACTTCAATTAGAGTGGAGGAGTCCTTAAACGTGGATACTAGCTAAATCAATCAACTTTTCATTTTTCCTGATTATCTTACGAAGTCCTAGTTTATTCCTACAAGTATTTCTTCAAAAAATATTCAAATAGTTACTTAATTGCTCATACGTGTTTGGAAACTTGGTTCCATGTGAGAATATTTGCTAAAACTACCACACCTAAATGATAGTGAAAGTTCTCTGTTCATAATCATTGAAATAATCAAATAAATTACCAAAGATATGGAATAAACAATAAATGTAATGAGCAATAAATGGATACAATATATTTGCGTTTAGGAAAATATGGTACTTATTGCAAGCGAAGGCAAATATCTAGATATTTGACTATAATAAATGAACAAATATGGTACCTCTAGTAAATCGTAATAGAAGGCTAAATATCGTCAATCATATATATGATAAACCATAATCCATAACTAAATATCCTTAACACCCCCGCAAGCCAAGCGTCGGACTTGAATAAATGTGAAGCTTGGATCTCAAAAATTAAAAAAGAGGTCGAAAAACACATTTTATGAAGATGTTAGTAACCTGGTTTGGAAGAGATGTCTAGTTGAGCAGCATAGTATTTTCTTGGCCTTAGAAAATTGCAGAGGGTTCATCGGGCAGCGGTGATGTTTCCTTGGTTCTGACGAGAATATGACTAACCCACGAATTAGGAGAGAAAGACCCACGCGAAAGGAAGAAGGAGATTTGAGAGGGAGGGTCATTTGAAGGGTCTTGATCATGCTGAAGAAAAAAAAAAAACAAAACAAAAGAATTACCCTAAATCAAACCTTGGAAGATACAAAAATTACAATTAAAAATGGAATGGGAATGAAAACGAGAGAGAGAGAGAGTATGGGAAGGGAGAATGAAGAACCCTTAGCAAATGGAATGAAAACGAGAGAGAGAGTATGGAAAGGGAGAATGAAGAACCCTTAGCAATCACATGTTAAGAAACAACCCTGAGGTGTGACTACAGAGATGAAAGGCAGAGCTTTGAAATTAAGGCTCTACCTAAATATTTGAGTGTTACAACTTCATGTACTATATTATTTTGTTATAATCCTTCACACCTTCTCATTTATGTTTGAAACCAATTCAGATCTCAACAATCTGTGCTTTCCAACTTCCTCCTATGATGTTGAAGACCGACAACTCTAAACTATATAAGGCATCGGTCGTATCTTCGAAATGATCACTTAATAGCTAATCATGTCGGCTTTTCTAAAATAATCATTCTTACCATGACCCTTCATTGTACTTCGGTCTATACTTCTACTTCTACTCCAGTAGACTCAATGGTTGCACCCTTCTTGAAAATTCTTGTCTCAATAATCTAACTCCTAACAAATTATGGTTTATTTAGAATGCCTTCTAAATTAAATCATGAGAAAAAAATAAATAAATAATAAAAAGAGAATTATTTTTAAGTTAATACAATTTTTTTTTTTTGATCTATAACTGTATTTAGCTACCTATATTTAACATTTATTCATTAAATAATTATAAATTCTATCAAAATTAATGGAGTGCATCTAGAGTAACGGCCCACGAAAAAATTGATGTGTTAGTAATTTTAATGTTTGTTTGAATTAAGTCGAAAAAAAAAACAGCATTCAAACATGTAACTTTTCGTAGGTTTTAACCGATACAATCGACTTAGTCTAAGTGCATAAATTATTTTCAAAAAAACAAAAGTTAAAATAATCTACATGAACATGTCAATAATAAATCTTGAAACTCAACCATAACCTCGAAAAATAACACACAACAATGAATCTACTTAGCCTCCCTCTCATTTGAATCACAAAGAAGCTATACATACAAAAATGCTCTTATTTGAAACCTACTTGTAGAAATCTCATCAAATCTTATATCTTATTCAACCTTATCAAAGTGATGTGTTCTATCCGAGCCCATAGAGATAGCTTATTTCATCCCTTGGTAATCTAACCCTATTACTTTAATTGAACCTCATCCCTACTACTCAAAATATGTAATTCACCCACTCAAAGTTAGTTGGGGTTATACATGCACTTAGTTAATTGATCTCTAATCTCTTTAGTTGGGCAATAGGGAGGATCTAATAGGTATGGATAAAATTTCCCTCTTTGCAGCCTCTAATATGGTCTCTCGGCCTCCTTAATAGGTTGCGTACATCTCTACTTCTAAACACAATTGAAGCTACCTTAGTAGCACCCTCTAATATACCACGGACTCTAAATAGGTTATGTCGTATTCCTCTTTACTTAGTAGACCCTCTTTTGTCAAGATAAATTCATAATCAAATGTTGAAATCTAATTGTCCATACATAGTACTAGCTAACCCATATGATCATAATCGACTACATTGGTTCAAAGATAAAAATATATAGTAAGCCAAGGGCTAAGGCTCATGCAAATATTATTCTAGGTCATAGTATAAAATCTAACAAATAAATTATGAGCATACACGATAATTCAACCACGTGAACATGCTCTCCAAAAAAATAAAATTTGGAAAATTCTTCGAATAACATTGATATCTACATGATAGAGTCATTTATACTTTGCCACGAGTCTCAACTTCAATAAGAGCAATTAGATTCAAAATCAGAATCGCAGAAGTCCTTAAACGTGGATACTAGCTAAATCAATCAATTTTCCATTTTACTCGGTTTAGTCTTATATTCTTAGGCTAAATTAGTCCTATGATAATCTTATAGTCATTTTTCTTCAAAGTCCTAATTTATTCCTACAAGTATTTCTTCAAAAAATATTCAAATAGTTACTTAATTGCTCGGACATGTTTCAGAAATTGGTTCCGTCTGAGAATATTTGTTAAAACCCCATCCCTAAATGGTGGTGAAAGTTTTCTCTTTATAATCATTTAGATAATCAAATAAATTGAAAAGGATACAATATATTTGTCTATAATAAAAAGCAAATATAATACTTATGGTAAGTCGTCAGGCAAATATCTACATATTTGACTACAATAAAGAATCAAATATGGTACTTATGATAAACCATAATAGAAGGCTAAATCTCCTCAATCATATTTGTCTGTAATAAATGGTCAAATATGATATATATGGCAAACCATAATTCATAACTAAATATTCTTAAAATCTTGCAAGCTGAGTGTCGGATTTGAATGAACGTGAAACTTGGATCTGAAAAATTCAAAGAGATGTGGAAAAACACTTTTTGTGAAGATGTTAGTAACCTGGTTTGGAGAAGACGTCTGACTGGGCATCATAGTATTCTTTTGGTCATCGAAAACTGTAGAGGGTTCATCGAGCAAGAGTAATATTGACATGACAGAATATGATTAACCCATGAAGTAGAGAGAAAAACCCAAAGGAAGAAGGATAAGAGAGAGGGTCATTTGAAAGGCCTTGGAAAATCTGGAAATAGAACAAGAAAGGAGAGAGAGAATGAAAAATTTCTATAAGAATTTGGGCAAATCAAACATTGGAAGATAAAAATGGAATGGGAATGAAACAAGAGAGAGAGAATGGAAATGGAGAATGAAGAACTAAGCAATCAGGTGTTGAGAAACAACCATGGATGTGAACTATTGAGACCCAAGGTAGAGGCTTTAGAATTAAGTCCATGCTCTATTGTGAGAAAATGGCAAGAGAGAGAGGGTTCAATGGTGGCTATGGAGAGATGAACAATAGAGAAAGAAGATGTCAGAAACAAAGAATGCAAGTTTCTTTATACAAAGAAAAAAAGAGGGGTCGAGCCAAGACACTTGAGGTTGCCTACGTGTTCTAGTGGCTATCCAAGCTGGTTTCTTTATCAAAGTTGTTGATTTGACATCCATGAAACTCGAGATTCAATCTTCATGAATTATAAGTCAATGTACACAGAGTTATCCATTGAGGAGGACAACTTATTTACCATTCGAATATTTTGAAATTGGAATGGGAAATAAGTTTAAGAGACTACAAATATTTTGAAATTCGAATCACTATAAGATAATCATATGACTGATTTAGTCCAAAAGTTTAAGACTAAACTTAGAAATATGGAAAGTTGATTGATTTAGCTAATATTCACGTTTAAGGATTCCTCGACTCTGATTTTGAATCTCGTTGCTCTAATTGAAGTGGAGACTTTTGGCAAAGTATAAATTACTCTATCACATAGATATGAATTTTATTAGAAGAATTTTCTAAATTTTATTTTTTGGAGGGCATGTTCACGCGGTTTAATTATTTTGTATGCTCATAATTTATGGTTAGAGTTTCAAGATTAGAGATCAATTAACTAAGTGCACATAGAACCCCAACTAACTTTGAACGGTGAATTACACAATTTGAAATACACAATTTGAGTAGGAGGGATGAGGTTCAATTAAACTAATAGGGTTAGATTACCCAATGATGAATTAGCTATCTCTACGGCTTAGATAGAACACATAACCATAGTACTCTTCCACGAACCCCTGGAGAAGAACCCCTAACGAGTGACTTACTCTGTAATAATAGTGAAGAAGGCTTAGACTTATAGCCTTGATTGCTATATCTCTGTAATAATAGTGAAGAAGGCTTAGACACACTACTTCCCACTTGGATGTTCACATCTATGGACGTGAATTGGCTTACTTTATTGTCCAACTAAAACACACAGTACTTCCCTCCTACATGTGCACATTAGTGTAGTGATATCATAGTACCCTTCGACAGTACTGAAATATGTTTATGTTCAATTTATCATAATTTTACTTATATCTGCCATCTTAATAAATTTCTACTTAAATATTCGCTAGCAAGTTTTACATGTGAATCTAGCAAGATTTACCTCTCTAATAGTCTCAATATAATAGAGAGCAATCTTCTTCCTTCTGATCTACTAGAATACTATGAAGACTCTTGTCAATCAAGGTAGGTTCACTATTAAATAGTAGTTTGTAGACCCTCTAACAGATCCCCTAATGGCACTACATAACATATATATCTAGGATAAAAAGACAAGAGTCAACTCCAGTACATCTTCTAGTACCTATACTACAACACAAAATTTGTCAAATTTATCAACTTCACCATCACCAAACAGCTCTTTTCTTGAAGAATCTTTGGTTGAGACACCACCAAGTAAGTATAAATCTTTAGTTGTCATATATGCATCATGTCAATGTGCTCTTACTCTTTTAAAATTTACAAGTGATGAGGAAGCAATTGAAAATAGAATTCATACTGCAAAACATTAGCCTCTCGTTCTAGACTATTATTGCAAAATTTGATGATTTTAAAACATACGATAAGTAAAGATACAAAAGAAAAAACAATCACCGTCGAACCATTTTTGGGATATTGTTCATCATGTTACAAAACTTCAATATGATTTTAAGTACTTCGAGAGACCTCTTGAAGCGTATCAAATACTCTTTGAGTTTGTTTAAGAGAATAAATTATTTTCAAAAAACAAAAGTTAAAATAATCTTAACATGTTACCATTTAGAAAATTTGTGTATAAGACAAAAATAATGACTCTATAAACCCTCATCAAAACTAATATATTTCTAGGAAAACAAATTTAGTATTAATACTTATTTCCAATATTTATTTAATTAATTTAAATTTAGTTTAGCAAAATTAAATTATGATGAAGAAAATTAGCTGGTTTGCCAGAGAGATTATGGGGGAAGACTAAGGATCTTCTCTACATAAGTGTGCATGGGTTCAAACCCCATAGCCAGCATTAGAACAAAACAAGTTGTAAAGACGTGTGTTGGTATGTGGAGATTGATGTATCATAGTACCCTTAAATCGCCTTAAGTGCACTAAGAAGAGCCCAGATGGGTGACTTTACCCTCTACTATAATAGTAGTGAAGAACTCTCTACTATAATAGTAGTGAAGAGGCTTGGACTTTTATCGGCAACAGAATTTGCTAACTTCATCATTGAACTAAAACACACAGTACTTCCCACTTGGATGTGTACATCTAGTGTAGTGGTATCATATTACCGGGGTTCGATTCCTCAAATGTGCATTTTTAAAGCTTAGTCTTGTGGGCCTGATTGACTGGGGGTTTGATTTCCCACGTGTGCATTTTTAAAGCCTACTTATAGGTCAATCGAGTTATGGGCATAGGGCTAGATCAACCAAGCCAACGAAAATGGCTAACCTGTGCATATTTTGTTGTTATGAAGGTATAAAAAAGGAAATCATATTTAATTTTAGATATACTTTAAGATTGTTTTAGATATACTTTAAGATTATCTTTTCAACCGAGCTCAATCTAAACTTTTACTCACAAATTTAAGTAACCTTAATTGCATCAAACTATTAATGTATAATTTATTACTACTTTAAGATTACCTATTCAACCAAGCTCAATCTAAACTTCTCACAAATTTAAGTAACTTTAATTGTATCAAACTATAAATGTGTAATTTATTACTAAAACTAAAAAATAAACCTACAAAATGTTTGTTCCACTAGTAATACATCAATATTAATTGGGTTCGTCTAAAACAATGCAACCTTTATCCAAACCAATGAATTTGATACAAAGCTATCTCCTAATGGAGGAATGCGCAATTATTCTTTGTTGTAAGATTCGGCTATATCAATTTGAACAGCATTCAGCCACAGCTATAAATATTGAACACCACTTATTCATGAACAAAGTAAGTTTGATGAAACTATGTATCAAAGGTGTTCCTGAATGAGGTGTGGAGAAGTGTTTCCTTCAAATATAGTTCCAATTAAGAATGTCAATGAAGAAGAATTGCAAAAGGTTGGAAGGTTTGCTATAGAAGTGTATAGCAAGAATGGTGAACGTCTCATTTACTTGCGTGTGGTGAATGGTCTGTCTTATACGATTAATGGAGGTAGAATAAGAATTTTTATTATTGTGATAGAAGCTATAAATGAAGATGGTATTCCTTGGTCATATATTGCAAAGATGGAGTAGTGTGTGTTTAATCCTATGATGCCCCAACTATCATTATTTGAAGAAGTCCTCAAGGAGTTCAACAAGCATTAGACTACTCTCCCTGCTTACACTAAGCCCTCTCTTTGGAGGTGTTAGTGTCTCTTAACTATGAAAATGGCATAGACCACAATAAAATAATCACATAGTTTTATATATACACTTACCTTTTTTTTTTCCTCAAATTTTGTCAAACTCAATTATGCATATTAAGGTGTTAATGTCATACACTTACCTTATGGCTAAGTGAATAGATCTACAACTGCGACCAACCTGCAAGCCAAGATCCACTACACAAAATAACCGAAATCTGCAACCTGCAAGCCAGCCCAAATTTGCAACCTATAACCAACACGCCTGTAGCAAGCAACCCGTAATCAACGCCTCATTGTGCCACATGTGGCGCTTGTAGCAAGAAACTCCCGTTTACGCGGCTCAGTTAGCTCGCTTGGCTTTTACTTGGCTCTGCAACTAAGAAATCAGTCCCTCAACTCGATAAAGGAAATTTTGCTCAATTTTCATCGTTCCGACCATTTTCAAGTTAAAATTGACCTTGTTTAAGAAAATTAAGGTAAATATGAGGTTCAATTTCACGATTCAAGTTAAATTGAGTTAAGGAATTTTAGTTACTAACGAAACAAGATAACATTATAATAGAAAATGACAACCGACAATACTTGGAGAAATTTCAAGGGACGAAAAGCAAACGTACTTGAATATTAGGGAAATGTCGGTTCAGGCCAACCAAGTAGGTGACACTTCTATTGATTTGGTTATAAATTGTATGTTTTATGATGACATGTGGTCGTGGCTTCGCATGTGTCGTATACTCATATATTTGGATGATAATGAAATGATGTGTACGATATGATATGTGAATGTTATGTTATACGTGATCAAATGATATGTTTACAATATGATATGTTAAGATATTATATGCTTGACGACATGCTCGTGATGTTATTTTTAAATGTTATGATATATGATGTGATATAATATGTACATAATATGATATGATATGTTAGAAGACATGATAGTTTATGATATGTTTGAAGACATGATAATGCATAACTTCAATAAATGCATGAGAAATTATGATAAAATGATATAATATAAAGAAAAATGTTAGAGGAGTTGTTATACATGTAATGAAAGCCACAGATATAATATAAAGCCATGGATACCCCTCCTTCTTTTATGATGGTACAGACGCGTACACTACGAGGCAAGGAAACAATCATTATATTTATTATAATGCTACAATGGTTGCTATTCCTAACGGGTGTCCGACATTAACAACTCCTAAGGAATGCTCACCCGACAAGAAAGAGGCCCAAGAGGCATGCGAACCGACTGGTGGGTCCATACTCACATGTGTTGACCGTGTGTAGAACAGTAAATACACACCCAGTTAAATTGCTTAGGATAGCCGTGATAAATTTAATGAAGATAAGTTTGCAGAAGGAAGGAAACTTAGTAATTTATTAGGTGAAGAATGACTATATTTATCGCCAGTACAATGTTTAACCAAAGATAAAAATAAAATTCTGACGAAACCAGAATATCATACCAAAACAAAGAATCTGACATAAGATCATATCTATGATCTGCATAAGATCGTATCAGTAATCTAATATTAAGAAACTAAAACATAAAAATAGCAACTAAATCTTTTTCAACATTCCTTCCTAGACTGATGATGCACTCTTTAGATCAAACTTCAGGATCTTGATAGACACCAAGCAACATGTATAGCATCTCAAACACAACTCGAGTCAAAGGTTTTGTCATGATATCAAACTCTTGCTCTTTAGTATGAAAATGTTGTAACATCACACTTCCACCTTTACTAAATCACTGAGGAAATGGAAATGATCATCAATGTGTTTGCTTCGATCGTGGAAGACTGAATTTCCGGTCAGCTTAATAGTGGAACTATTATCACAGTACACCATCGTAGCTCCAATTGGGATATGATAGAGCTTTTCCAGCATCCTTCTTAACCATATGGTTTGGCAAGCACAAGCTGCAGCAGCAATGATTTCAACTTCAGTAGTGAAGAGTGTGACTACGAGTTGCTTCTATGAGGACCATGAAACAACTCTTGAACTTAGCAAAAATCCTGACACACACTCATCTCGGATCTTTTCTCTATTGACATGCTCTAGTCCAGCATCTGATACAACTTAAAAGTAAAATTCACTACTAATGATTCATCTCCATCGCACCCGAGTGACTCGCACATCATCTCCGCTAGTTCCATTTTCACCATGTTGAATTTGAACCCAACATCGTGTTCTTTTGCCAGCTGACTCTGTGACTCGCCGACCTTTTTTAACCTCTCATCTCCACCGTTGTCCGCCACAACCGCCGTCAATTTCATGACAACCTTCTCTTCCCGATGACCTAAGAGAAGGGGGATTAGATTCATATGCTGACCTCCCTTCCTGATATTAAAATCCACACCGTGTAGTTTTCGATCATCTTCCTTTATAGCCTCAAGAATCGCGAGATTCGTAGTCATGAAAGCAAGCTTAAGCAACCAGAAACATCGTAAAGCGACTGAGTCGCTACCGAATGTTCATTGCCGAAAATCTACACCATAGGTGGCAAAAATTCCGTTAGATTTATCCACGATTTTAGAGCAAAAACCATGTACTATGTTAATCTCTACACAGAACTACCTCTCGCATTCGAAATCTTAACAACCGGCGCAAGAATCTCACCACAATCTCCAATTTCCCCTTAGAAATGGTCGTCGCAACCTCGATTACAGACTATTTTCATGAATTGGAAGACGGAGAAGCCACATAGGACGACATAATGAAGAACAAGAAGATGAAGCAGAGGTAGTTGGTGAAGACGAAACTGGCTTTTGATTCGGCAGCGCCGTCAAACTAATTAGCTTATACATTGTCTCACACCAAGCACTAGTCGAACTCGTAATCACAGACGCAGCATCACTTCCATTATCGTCGTCGTTATCTTCAAGAAGCTATTTCTCCAACTCCTGAGGGAGATGATTCATCATCTTCTTCTTCTTCG